>NC_062971.1:26722977-27026727 GCF_023078275.1 Leguminivora glycinivorella
AAACAAAAGTATCACGAAAAAAAAATCGTTCTTCTAGAATCTACGATTAATTTCAAGTGATCAGAATGTATGTAACAATGTAACAATATCTATGCAACGCAAGTTCAAGAATGTACGGCGTGCGCCGCGGGAATGTGCCGATGACCAACACTTGTGCGGCTGCACGCGTGGTTCGGCCTATCGATTTGTCATGTTATTATTCCATAACTAGGCCAGAAGGGTTTCATGTCTTTAATATACAATATATCACTTGTGCAATCCAATTTATCTGCAATTTCAATATTTTCATACCGAGTATACCTATATTATATTATTATGTCAATATGACACGGTTTTATGACTAGGCTAAAATTTTAATTAGGTAAACAATAAAGAGTATGACAGACCACCCGGGCAGTTAAGTTGTAGGATTTACATCAGAAACGTATAGTTTTCTATCTATTCCGCCTTACCAGATCAAAATCTGCTGATATTTCTCGATAAAGTCACTAGCTCCATATTAGGTCCATTCACTAAAGGTGATATTTTGTAACATAATGTGACTCTTAAAATAAATTCAATACGTAGACGTGACATGAATAGAAAAGGAAGCAAAGATTCATATCGTTTTATTAATACCTCTGGGCTCTGGGATGGAAGAATAAAAATTGATGATACCGGTTCACAGCGACAAGTGCATTTGAACGCCTCAGGCCAATTCCAACCAATTTATATTCAGATTTTAAATTGCCCAGCAGTACTTCAATAGAATGCAATTCAGAATAACTCAGACATGAACATGAAACGAAAATGAAAATTCTACCAATTCTTACATTACTTATATTAATGTTGATCAATCAGTAGTATCAGTACCGATTAATATTTTTGGAATTTAGGTTTACTGCGAACGCCTGATTAATTTCAGCACATGACTATAAACTCATCTACACATTCGTAAAGACAAATATTATTCTTTAACGAAAATATAAACATTCCAACCAGCAGCTGTGCCAAATAGTTTTCATGACTGAAGGTTTATTACCTACACTACACTATAGTTAGATAAATTCCTTGAAGCAATTGATATTAATGCAATACCCCAGAATAATAGTACAAGCAAAACACGAATAATTTACAAAATGTAACGGATTTTAAAGCCAAATTTCTTATTGCAATACTGTTAAAAGGTTCTATTTCCAAAAGGTATACATACTAATCATTTTCAGAAATGAACCCAAACCAAATCACTTTATGACACGGTAGCCGTTCGCCCCCTATGTTTTGGCGATTACCGTAATAGAGCTATGATAGGGGTTAGGGGTGACGGACACTCCTTAATGGTATTAAAAGGTCCATCAACGCCCCCATAACTGGACTAAACTATAAACATTGACTTTTCGTCAAAATAAGCGAAAGCGAGTATCGGTACACTTAATATAGTCTTCAATATAATGCATAGCTAGCAGCAGCGGCTGATCCATAAAAGCCGATTCCCACAGGCTTGCCTATAATGATTACTAGTAAAGTAATCTAATGTAAAGGTAGGTTTTTTTTTTGCTCAGTGTTGCCTAGCAGAAATTTTCACCAGCCGCCACTGATAGCTAGTGTCTGCGTCTGCAATAACTACTCAATGATCCTCAAAGACAGCTTTGCCGGCTAGCTCCAAGTTGCATGTAATGTAAGGTACCACTGGATATACACAGGATACTCAGCAAATCGCCAAAGTTATAAAATTGAGATGAAAACTAGAATTAGACAGCTGGTACAGAAGGTATCGAACTTTTGATGATTAATCATCAATCAAGCGCAATTTTAGCGTTTATTTCTCTAACATCCGCCGCAAGGAAAGCCAGCTATTTCTCGGAACATCAACAAACGGGCGAGCAACAACTAGTTCAAAGGAAACTCCTATTAGGGCTGCCGGGCCATTGTACTGTAACGTAACCGTTCGAATTGCATCCAATATTAAGTGCGTCGACTTATTTAATTAATCGATTGGTATCTAAACTTGCGCTTACTATTACGGTCTAACACCTTAAATGGCTTCAAGCAGTTCTTTTCGCTTCTTATAAGTATGTACAGTCAACCAATTGGAACCCTAGGCCAGTCTACAACCATGTCAAAATGACAAGCAGTAAGAAATTTCTTACAATCTGATTTCTAATGTCACTATGACATAGTTCTACAGTGGCCTAGGGTTCCAATTGGTTGACTCTTCCTACAATACAATATAGCACTCTTTATTGCACACCTCACATAGTTGACAAGTAATGCACAAGAAACAAAAACATTTTAAACAGAGGTAACAACAGGCGGTCTTATCGCTTAAGAGCGATCTCTTCCAGACAATCTTTGGGTACTGGAGTTGGGTTTGGGTACCTAGATCGTCAAAGGTATTAAATGTTCATGTACGTCGGTATTTAGAACCGATGACCGATGACCATGTACTGTAGTACCCGTTCGAACTGCATCCAATACCAAATGCATCGACTTATTTAATTAATCGATTGGTATCTAAAGTGGCGCTTACTATTATGGTCCTACACCTTAAATAGCCAAAAGCAGTTTACTCTTTTTATAAACTTTTGAATCGGCAAGGACATGACTCCGTCGGCAAACGTTACCCATAATCTAATCTAGATAACACAGTATTAGTTTAGAAAGGTAACTGATTCCTCTAAGCGCATTACCGTAGCTTAAAGGAAGTAGTGCAACAAGTGCAGCTTGCAGTAGTTGCAGCCCCGCCCCGCGTGCCCTGAAGCGCCCGCAACTTTCCTTCCTCCATCGGGCGCAACAGACACGTAACTTTAGCATTTGCATACAACGTCAGATTATCATAGATTTACGTGTTTCTATGTACATGTTGCTATTCTATTGTTTTTTGCTCATTATTGATAGCCGACATCACCAGATACATTTCAATTTTTTGAGACTTTAGATGGATGTCGTATCAAAATTACAATCACCTATATAAGTGTCAGTCGGTGACGCTCCGTGCTGCACGGGAAGCATGGTCGCGCGATAGACGATAAAATAGCAGGCCGTCCCTATCGCACTATTTGTAAGTGCGATAGGGACGGCCTGATATTTTATCGTCTATCGCGCGACCATGCGTCCCGTGCTGAACTATACAATATTACTATACAATCTAACTGTCACTGTCGTCATACTAACATGGAAGAACTTTAGAGACGAAGCGTTTCTTCTTCTTCATCAAACCGCAAGAGTTTGCTTTGTTATCTACTCTAGGCTGCCTTTTTAGGGTTCCGTAGGCAACTAGGAACCCTTATAGTTTCGCCATGTCTGTCTGTCCGTCCGTCCGTCCGTCCGTCCGTCCGCGGATAATCTCAGTAACCGTAAGCACTAGAAAGCTGAAATTTGGTACCAATATGTATATCAATCACGCCAACAAAGTGCAAAAATAAAAAATAGAAAAAAATGTTTTATTAGGGTACCTCCCCTACATGTAAAGTGGGGGCTGATATTTTTTTTCATTCCAACCCCAACGTGTGATATATTGTTGGATAGGTATTTAAAAATGAATAAGGGTTTACTAAGATTGTTTTTTGATAATATTAATATTTTCGGAAATAATCGCTCCTAAAGGAAAAAAAAGTGCGTCCCCCCCCCTCTAACTTTTGAACCATATGTTTAAAAAAAATTAAAAAAATCACAAAAGTAGAACTTTATAAAGACTTTCTAGGAAAATTGTTTTGAACATGCTAGGTTCAGTCGTTTTTGAGAAAAATACGGAAAACTACGGAACCCTACACTGAGCGTGGCCCGACACGCTCTTGGCCGGTTTTTATTTTAAAGTGATCGATCTTGGGTTATTATTAAAATGTGGGACTAGGATGTGTTTGTAGTGTAATAAGTCGTCAACGTCAGTAACTAAAACCCTAAACATCAGTAACGAGAAGATTTTCCATTACAGTATATAAATAATGCATACATTCCTTTCTATGACACGCAATGAATTACCATAGAATGTCCTCGTGTATTGTTGCTAATTTCTCCGGGCCCTTCACCGCAGGGCGGGCCGGCGCCGGCGCCTCGACTCAACTCCGGAGCACCCACATGTCTCACTGAGGCTTATTTGAATTCAATACTGTCGCTATCAGATACCTCGAAGCGGCCAAGGTGTTCAAAATATCTGAACAGGCTACTATTGACAAGCCGTTACGGAGCGTGTTTAGCAACGAAGTAAGGTGTTTAGACATTTTGAACACCGGGCGGTCCGATATATTTGATAGCGACTGTACGTGATTCGGAAAGATAGTGTTTATTGCCTACGCCAGCCGGAAGCAATGTGTTAACCTCTCTGTTGTGGTTGAACCACCCGTAAAGAAGTTGCTTACATATAAATACTTTTCTCAAACATGGTATGAAATATTGATGTTATGTGCCTTATAATTGGCAGCGAAGTATGACGTTGCCAGGTGCGGCTAGGACGATTGATAGATAATGGAATTTCATACAAACCTTGCAGGCCAAGGCCGGCAAAGTCCTCTTTTTTAATTTCCAAACACAGATAATTGTGACATAACATCCAGGTATTTAGCCAATTAAAAAAAAACTATAAGGGGCTTTATAGACGTGCCGACTGCAACCGGTACGGGCCCTAGACAATATTTGATTTTGGGTGCGTTTTCATACAAAAAAAATATTTTTCGTTTCTTTTTTATTTTTTTTTAACTTTTTGTTTTTTTATAAGCGTATACGGGGTATCAAAGGGGAACGAAAATTCGATTATTTTTGCGCTACGACGCACCGTTTAGGAGATACAGCCATCCAAAGTTACTATTTTCAGTAGACTTTATTTATTTCATACCATGTTTGAGAAAAGCACTATACATACCTCGGCGGGAAATGGGGTTGCCGGCAACCCCCTTTGTCCCGGCCTCTGTAGTAATGTACTATTGTTATTCTTTTGTTCAAGGTAATTAGTGTAAAAAAAACTGATTTATAAACGTGCGGTTTTAAGTGCCACGGCCTGATCCTAATTTTAATAAACGCCAAAAATCCTAAGTCCTAGATCTGGAACAATTATGGATCGAATCTGTAAGTGTCAATGTAAACAAAAACGTCACTTTTCACACCGATAGAGACGATCCATAGAAAATGATTCTGATTCTGAGTGTGATTTTAATTGAATTGCAAAAGTACTGAATGAAGCAGTCAAGTGCCTTTTCCTAACCTCAAATAGCTCGTCACGGGGCAGCGGCTCGTCCGCTCAGAGGCATGAACAGTTAGGTACAGTCGAATTCACAAACATCTTTACAAACCAATATTCCAAATATATGTATACACGACCGTATTATCGCTGTCTTAGAGACGTGTATACATATTTTTGTCATGTTAGCTTGTGAAGATTGTATGTGAACTACCGTACTCGAGAGGGCGTTAGAAAAACGCCGCGGCCTCGCGGGACCAGTCCACCCACGAAGCTACCAGTCCTAATGCTCTGCCCTTATTGGTACTGGTCTGTCGATAACGCGCTTTTTGTCGAGCCTGTTATGTGTCAAAGCACTCTGGGTCTGGACTCTGGAGACATGTGCCATACAACGTTTCTATGTGGGCATTGTTGGTTCGCTTAATGCGTGAAACCTACAAAATTATACATTCTTCACGGAAGTTTGACAATCCAAACCTACGAGGTAGGTATTAGCAATAAAATTGTCACATGAACAGATTTAAATAGTAGTTAATAGGGTTAAATTTTGTAATTTCGTTTCAACCCAACCCTGAGACCTAATTTGCCGTAATGGTGCAGGATTTACTAAGATTTAAAGGATTTATCCCTCACTAAACTAAATGAAACCCTGTTAAACAGCTGAATCTGAAGACTGGCGGCCATTTACGTAAGTCAGAGTTAATGTTTAACTTAAAGTACTACCTACGCCCTAAATAATTATTTCATTAACACTGGGTAAAATGGGTTTAACGCGTTAAGGCAATTAAGTCAAACAGATTTTCTTAGTGACTCAGTATTTTGTGTACCAGTTACAGTAATACCTAATTATAGACACACTGATGAAAGTGACAAAGTAAGAAAGTAACAGGAGAATAACACTGCAACACGTGACATGACATTAAAATAACTTGCTCGGGATCTTGCTAAGCTCTATGGTACACAATTTAAAATGTATTTAATGCATGATAATTTGAAAATAGGTATGTGTCCCGTGTTTCTTGCCGGTCCCATAGTTTAAGAGGATACGATACCGAAGCACGAATTCAAATTTGAGATTTTTAGGTCTTTATCGCCGTCGCGCTGACGGGGGTGGAACCCACAGAGAGGCCCTGTGTGCGTGCGCGTGGCGCACGCACACACCCGCGTCCGCCGCCGGCGCGAGTACTTACTCGCGCTCAAGCGCTTTCTATATTTGTCTAGTTCCGGACTTCTGAATCTTCTGATGCATAATGTTTTGGACTCCGTGAAGATATTAAGTGTACTGATTTGACTAAAATGCAAATTTGTAATGTTTTAAGGAATGGTAGAAACAATTCCTTATCTTTGATGTGATTATCTTAAAAGATGATTTCTTTTAAGATAGTCACATTGTTAGCGAAATAAAGTTATTCGGTATGTAAAAAGCTAAAACCTTTTCGATTTCAAAGAGAAGCCATATTATAGGAGTAGGTACGTACAATCAACCAATTAATCTGAATCCTAGGTCATAGGCCAATCTAGACCCTTTCACAGTAAAAGTAAAACTGACTTCTGTAGCAAATAAAGGACGGTGTCAATACGACAGGGTTTTAGTGGCCTAGGATTCTACATAATTGGTTGACAGTGTTTACCTACCAAAAATGTATGTGAATCTTATTCTTTTTTTTTGCACATGTTTGACAGAAGTGACAGCGTAGGAAAATTTAACTAGGTAACAATTTGGTACCTATTATACTTACCAGACACCGGATTATGTTCCAAGAGTATAGGTAATTAGAACTTTTTAGCAGAATTCTAACAAAAAATCTGCCAAACAAAATCTTATTGCATATGAAGCATAAGGACCTTTTTCAGATGGAAAGCTACATATGCATCTTATATTTCTAATTTTCTAGGGTTGTGTATACATATTACCTACCTAGAATTAGAAATACAAGGCTTAGCACAGAACAAGACCAACCATAAAAATGCTTAACTAATTTGCCAGCTAAATTTAAACCTAGGTATCGGCACTTAAACGTATAGATACTTTTGATATTTTTATTATTTAAAACTTATTTATACTTACATATCAGCATTTCTGTTACCATAGAATTAAAACGTATATAACACTCATTTCATCTACCAACTAAGGGCATCTGTAATCTACATACAAATAAGGCCCGGTTAAAAGTCTCGAAATGTTATGTACATTTTTTAATTAGATAAGTGTAAATGGGTCAAAAAATTGGGTCCATGTGCAATTGTGCATTAAGTAGGTGCACTTTTCCCAAATTGCTGCATGTATGAAATAAGGCCCATCAGTAACTTAACAAAAAATAAGGTATTTCTTACATACCGAATTAAGCGTAATTGTGTCGCTTAACTTCAAACCTGGATAAATCCATTCTGCTACAAGGTTAATATATATTTTTTATATATTCAATCTTAAAGCAGAATGGATTTAAGTACCCAAGTTTGAAACTAAGCGACTCAATTGATAGTATGTATCTAGGAGATATTTTCTTTACAAAATCGTATTATTCAAGAGCGCTATGATAAAAGCACGTCGAAATAAAGTTAAATTGACAATATTTACCGATGAGATTGTGCTCTGTGTGTAATGGTAAACATTAATAATATGAAAAGTAATTTTTTCAGTCAGAGCATCTTCACTCGTCAATTTCGTCTTACTCTTTAGTTGTGAAACATGGGTGACAAAGGACGGTCGCCGGAAGGAAAATAATAAAAATATATGGATACCTATATATATTATAATATTTATCCCGTAGGACAGCAGATTACTTCAAAGTACTTTAATTAACTACCTAATTTTAATGTTGTCTTAGGTTCCCGTCGTCGTTCGTCGTTCGTTGAATCCCGGTAAGGGTATTTATTTGTGTGATGAGCACAGATATTTGTTCCTGAGTCATGGATGTTTTCTATGTATATAAGTATGTATTTATCTATTTAAGTATGGTTTTGTATTTATCTGTGGGATATGGGTTAAATTGTGGCGTAGGCGAGAGGCTGGCAACCTGTCACTGCAATGTCACAGTTTCGTTTTCTTTCAACCCCTTATTTGCCAAGAGTGGCACTGAAGCTTTAGTAGTTTCATGTGTTCTGCCTACCCCTTTATGGGATACAGGCGTGATTGTATGTATGTATGTTATCTATTTAAGTATGTATTATTTATTTATTTATTAGTAAAAACATGTTTACATGACATTACAGTAAAACCAATGCGTCACGAAACTTAGATAACAAAAAAGAAAAAAAAAACAGTAAGTAAGAACATGAAAAAAAACAATAAAGTTTAAAACTAAACAATTTATTTGGGCGATGACGTAACAGCGTGGCTCCGTTGCGTCGTTTGCCCCGGTGTAGGATTCGGAAAGTTGCCCCGGAATCGCCGAAAAACCACACCTTTCGGCCAGAAGTCTGCGCTCGCGATGGTGTCCTGCGCTATATCGTCGCCTAGCACCCATAGTACAAGCTTTGCTTAGTTTGGGGCTAAGTTGATCTGTGTAAGGTGTCCCCAATATTTATTTAATTATTTAATTACTTACCATAATCATAATGTAATAAAATGTGCATTTTTTCGTGGTTACCAACATGCATACCAACCATAAAAATGCTTAACTAATTTGCCAGCTAAATTTAAACCTAGGCTATTTAAACGTATAGATAATTTATATACTTTTATTATTTAGATCTTATTTATACTTTTCGGCAAAGCATTTTTGTTACCGCAGAATTAAAACGTTGGTAATACTCATTTCATCTACCTACTAACATATGTAATGTCAATGCAAACAAGGCCCGGCTATTAAGTTTCGAAATGTTATGTACATTTTATAACTTGATAAGTGTAAATGGTTCTAAAATTTCGTGCAGTAAGTAAAAAGTAAGTATTATTAAACAGAAAAACTATGGGTCTTATTTGATGCAGGTATGAAATAAGGCCCATGCCGCCCATGTGTCCACATGTTCACAACCTTCGATACTTCGAGATGGATCGGATATAATCTTCAAAGATGAGCTATCAACAGCGCCAGTATTTGAGTGGTGGCCTCAGAGTGAAAGGCGACCCCGCAAACGCCCAGTACTTATGATAGACAATACACATAAACACAATACATTATAATATTTATTGCCCCGTAGGACAGCAGGCTACCCCACACTACTTTAATTAAGTACCTAATTTTGTCCCTTTAAACTTAATATGAAATAAAGTCTGCCCATCTTGACCACATTGACCTTGACGCACTGCTTGTTAAGACTTGAACCCCTCTAATTTAGAGTACCATATCCTAAATGCATAGTCCTGGAAAAATGTGTTTTAGACGACAGACCGTAGTATAAATACTTATCACAAAAATTGATGATTGAATTCATGAACACAATGTTTACACAAAGTTATAAAACTTAAGAAGCGAGCGATGGGACTTATTTAGAGAAGTAACTATTTAGGGCATTTTTTGATTCTATGTCTGCGAAGAAAATATACAAAACGGCATGATTGATAAAACTTAGAAGAAATATAAGCACTGGGCCTTATTAAGGGCAGGTACTGGTACCAACCTGAACAAACTATGTATTACTAAATAAGGCCCATCGTTTTTTTAAATATTTTAAAACATGACTTAAATTATTAATATTATGTCTGTTTTTATTGTGTGTAAATAAGTACATATAATATGACTAGTATAACTACTTACCTAATTGGTGTTCGGCAGAATAGTAATAAATAAACAATGATGACAGAATACCAAATTTTCGGCAAAATGGCTGAAAAGACCGAATACCAAATAGTTGCCTAATATTCGTGGAATCTATCGTAAAATACAGCATAACTTTATAATTGTTACTAGTAAACCAATAACGAGAAAAGTTATGCATGTATAAAATAAACCTATACCTGTATGCAATTGTTACGTACCTATACTTATAAAAATATGGACTTAGTATTTCCACAGAATATATAATACAGATTGAAACTTTCACGATTTTTACACATAATTATTTATAATTGCAAACGGGACTTAATCGCGTATTTACTATGTTTTAAACACTTACCTCCGACGTTTCAAGGACGGCATTGTCCCCGTGGTCTCGGAGCAGACTGGTCTTTTTTGGACCACCAATTTTAAATATGAACGTATAATATAGTACGTATTTCTAACTAAAAAGTTCGTCAAACACGGTATGTCGATATTTCGACGTAGTATATCGATAACTTTTCACATCACTAGATTATCGACATTAGATGTCGAGTATTTCCCATCACTTTATTTCAGTGTACGTATATAAAAACTTAGCCCCGCCCCTAAATTTGGTGCGATAGGGACAACTGCAGGTCAGGCGCGAAATCCCGCGTAAAAACTGCAAAAATCGAGGTTCCGCTCTCGACTGTTTCCTCCTCCAAAACTTAACCAATCGTTACGAAATTTGGAAATCAGAATGACAAGGAAATTATCTGTGTCGGACCGTTTCGTTTTTTTGGATAATTGATCTCAGTTTTGAATACCACGCCTTTCTTTCTGGCAAATTCAATTAAGCCGTTTTGGCCAACTTTGAGAGGCTCTAATTCCTTTTAAAACAAAAATATCAAAAAAAGCAAAACGGTCCGACACAGATATTGATAATAAAAGTCTGTGTTGAAAAAACCATTGATCTAGCTTCAAAAACCAGAGAGGAAACAGGCGAGAGCGTTTGTATGGAGAAATGAGGGGTATCGTAGCGTCTTAAATCCCTCCTTAACCTCAAGGAGGGATTTAAACCTCCTCGAGGTAGCGTAGGAATAGAGCTAGTGTAGCTATAGATTTGACGCTTATAAGCGTATTGTAATATGCCTACTTGAAAAAATAATATCACTAATATCATTATCTTTAATAGAAACTGGCAAACAAAGCTGAAAATACAGATCACCTCATCAACGAGTATATCCACTAATGGACACTCAATGGGAGCGCAACCGTTTATTTTAGCTGCATTTACGTTTACGACCTGTTGGTACTCAAATATACTAGAAATATCTATGCTAGTCTAAAATGGCTTTCAATGCAACTCAATAGCGCTTCTCAGAGAGTAAAGTACCTAATGTCTACTCACTGATGAAAAGAGAGGCTTTCCTATTACGTAGATTTTTCCTACATGATTTTGTTATTATTATAGATAATATAGATGGATAGGCACTTAAATATTTCTGTTGCAATAGGTAGTCGGAATGTTGTAGGTTACTAGAATAACTAGTTGGTAGAGGTTACTGCGGTTCGGGTTACGATCACGCGATAGTGCACTGCACAGGTCGCATAACGTCCACGTGTCGTATCTTTTCAATCGATAACATGAATTAGGTAATATGTCTGCGTCTATGATACATGAGTAGATGGAGCGCTAGAACTTGGCCTTTGAATGTTTGCTAAATCTGGCATTGAATTGAACCTCGCCGTTAATATTGGAACCGGAATCAGACCGGGCACTGTTCACAATCGCAGCGTGTGCAAATTTTAATTTAATGCACGAATTCCTGCACGATTGAGCATTGTACAGACTCGTTCTTAATGAGTTTTAATGAGTTGAGGCCCGAAACTAAAAGTGCAAGACAACACATGAAGGCGGTTTCAACTGTGCTCAGTGACGATCCGGTTTGGAAATTACGAATCGGCAAAAACAGTAGGCCGGTGCATTAGTCAGCAGCGCTAAAATGGAACTTGTCAATCCGTGGGTTGACATATGAAAATCGATATACGAAGTATTTTGGCAAACAGTCAGAAATGTCAGAATAAAACACATTAAAATATTATTTTCTCAAACGCTCGCCAGTAATCTGCCAAGATAAATAACCATGCTCCAGTTCCAGACACGATAAATTGATATCAACAAATCATCTTTCTTTAACTCTACCTAGTAACACAGTCATGAGGTACAAACACAACACGATTGAAAGTGTAGTCACTGCTGTAATGTAACTACAATAAGATTAAATAGTCAGGTGGCGCAGACAGTCGAATTTCATACCAATACTTAAAGGACTGGTTCACTTCCAACAGTTCCAACTGTAAGTATTAATTGTATTATTACGATCAAAAAATCCCGTAATAATAACTCTCATATCTCATCAAACTTGGAGCCATTGAAGCGCCATTTTTGTACGGCATGCGTCGGCGCAGGCAGTGCGCGTGCCGCCACAATTAACAAGGTATTCGCAGCTGCCTGTCCATTACACTGTTTCTTTTATAACATTAGGGACCACTAGTACTTTACGCTACAGCATCAATACAATATAGGTAACAGTGTATGCTATATTAGCTTCTGTGGTTTGGTCTCCGTATAATAATAATATTTATGCGAGAAACTATCCTAATGTTTTTTCTTGGGAAGCAAATTGCCTCTATACTAAATTTCGTGAAGAAGTAAAAGAGAGCCGCCTTCGCATTTAATAATATTAGTACTGTGAGTGCTTAGTACCTCAAAGGCGAATGGCGACTGACCCTGACGTTATACTCAAAGAAATTGAACAATAGAAAGGCCACAGTGCAGAACACAGACGACCTCTTCCCTTTTGATACCGTTAATTAGATTTCCGCCCTTATCGTCCCATCCATTTTCTTCAAACAGATTTTTTTATTATTTGCACTAAATAAAGCTGAAATGTAATAATCATAACTTTACTGTACCAAGGTTAAATATTTATTATTTGGGTAATTCGGAACATGATACCTCACCCTCACTATAACACTTTACCAGTTTACCTACAGCACAGCCAAAATACGAATGTGTGGTAAAAAAAAAAGCTGACAACTTTTTAGAAGCTTGTCAAATTGCTGGTCGACTAGCCTCACCGCGGCACAGCTCGAACGGTAAAGTATGCAAGCGGGCTAATTGCCCCCCCCCCCCCCCCACACACACAAACTGTTGCCAACATTGGTCACGATTTCCTGATTCTCTTCGGTAGGAAAACAATGCTATGCGTAATGTGCAACTTCTTTATAATTTACGAGATAAAAATCGTCGCTTACGCTGGTCATGCACTGTTAACCAAACCATAATGGTGTATTCTTCAGTTAGTTAATTTAAAACTAATTTGTTTGTACATTATTTTTTATCGTTTAAAGTCCACGCATTTTTTAAAGACACAAACGGGACGAACGCGACAAAATAACATTATTACCTTTTACTTTTACCCAACGTTTCGGCCAGGTTGCACTAGTCGTGGTCGCGGTAGGGTAAGTTTGTGTCGCCGAGATTTATACTGGTTTACTCTAGTGGAGGTACTTACTGCAAAAAAAAAAAACGCCCAGGCAAGATTGTAGTCATTGTGAAGTATGTTTAGTTTGTGAAAATGTACACACCTTAATGTTATATAACTGATAAAACAGGCATAGGTCTAATTTCATATTTTAACTTGATAAAATATAAGATTTATCAATACCTAAGCCTGTAATGTTGTTTCACGTTAGATAGGTACGTTTCACGTGTAGGTACTTGTGTAGGGTCAACATAATAACACTACCAATACCTGTACATCCCTGTCACACCGTGTGTATAACATTATATAACATCTTTCGTGGCATCACATAATCTATTTTTTAACTACGGCAGAAACTATAATGATTATAATGAAATTAATGAATGGACAGGTGAGACGTCACCGTCTCGGCAATGCGCCCGCGCGACCTTCGCGCGACTCCGACACAAGGAACTGCCCCAAACTGGTTCCACAGCTATATCTTTGACATTTATATACCAAGTTGTTTGTAAACTTCAGTATACTATTTACTTTAGAATTCAATAGTTCTATTACCTACTCAGCCACATACAGACATTTTTATATCGTATTTTTGATCTGATACTTATGAACTTGGAGGTATAACTGGCTACTTAGCTAAATAGTTTTAAAAGTTGACATACAAATACGAGAAGTAACAAATCAATTTAATCGAAATTTATATGTGGAACAACTGGGTAGAACATTTCACACCCTGCGCAATCCTTCATTCGGATAAAAAAATACTTAGTAACCAGTAGAATTTATAAGTTTTATAACAAACCATGTATGCAAAATGGCTTTAATTTCGATTGTTATCTCGTCACATACTGGCTAAATACATGTATGTACAAGTTAAACAATAAAATAGTTGTAGAATCATCCATATTCTATTCATTGAATGGTTTGTTTACATTATACACAATTTCTATTGACAGCGATTTTAATGGTAACGAAATTCCAAATGCATGAGCTAATTAATTCTTATTTATGAACGAGTCCTGATTTTATTCCCCTAAAGTCCCTATAAAAAATGTAGCGCTATTTGAGTTGAATCATACCCTTTAGTCTGCCAAGAGATATTGCAAACAGACGTGGCTGGCATTATGAATCACCCAATTCGGGCTAAGCGAGTATAAGATTGAACATCTGTGGAGATACACAAAAAGTGAGATTACAAAAAAAGGACCGATCGATCTTGCTGCTTTCAAGGCATACATACGGTTGGTTTTACGATAGTCGCCTATCACAAAATAAACATATAGATTTTAATTATTGCTTGTTATAATAGTATTAAAAGAGTCATGTAATAATATTCTCTTAAAATCTCATTCTATTTCAAAATAAACCTAATCCGGTCGACAACTCGATAGTCAATTGCCACACAAATTGACGGAAAATCAAAACATGAATTTAGAGGCGTGCCGTGCATCGGTTGATTCGGTTGTAAGTCAAGGAGGTGCATAGAATACGATATAACGACGCAATACACATTATAAACATTACATTACATCAGTATTCCACACACGTGAACAGATTTGGCTTCGTGTGCAGTGACCTCAACGAACTAGTACAAGGTGCCATCGGTCGAGCTGTAGTACTCAAGAATTAAAGGCCTAGAAACCCAGATCCATCACACAATCTTGCAATGGAATAAAGGGAGCGAAAGAGATACCATTATGTTTGATCTTATAAATCCACTTTATGAGTATAGGCAGCAGTGGCGGAGCCGGAGCGTCGATACAACTCGATTCCCAACGGGTTCCCTAAAATTCTCTAGTATCTGTAGAAGTCCATACAAAACAGATGCCAAAAACCCCTCCGGCTTTACCAACGAAAATTTTCACGCCCCGCCACTGATAGGCAGTACACAACTTCATATCAGTGGTGGTAGAGAAATCGGCCAAAGTTTTGATCTAATCTGAGTCTGACCTAATATTGCCCGAATCACCTTGACGTAGCACAACAATTAACATTTCGCTAAATACCGTGACCTTTCGTCAAAAAGGTCCTAAATGGTGGAATTCTACGGAATGTCAGCTATATATACTATAGTAAATTCAGTATGACCTTATCAATTAATATTTTAGCATTTTATAGGTCAGGCAGTTATGACACAATTATTTATAAACAAGTATAAAATTAAAAAAAAAATCTAGTCTGTATAAAATTTTCCATACCTAGCATAATTTGTGAGGCGTAGGTATACCGGTATACCTGGCTGATAAAGTGGTGGTTACATTAGCAGAGCAGACTGATGCGATCTTAATTATCAATTAGCGGGAGATCCTCGCCGTACGTATAGCAGCGGTCGTTGGCTGCGCGAATTTAGACGCGGGAAAGGTCGACAAATATGACTCATGAATCTGACGACGTGCCGGCTTCATATGTGGCTTAGTAGAAGTGATATGCTATTTGGCAAACGGAAATACGATTTACGATACTCACTATAAAACATTATCACCCAGAACACATTATCCTATCAGGGCACTGCTTTATCGGTAGATTCCTCTCCATGACTTGACGAAATGTGTGAAGATGGAATTTTACATAGGTTGACATAACATTTCCAGCTAATTTCTAAACAGCAAGACCCTTTATAATATTTTAAAAGGAGGTTAAACTCGGTCTCGTATTACCTCAGGGTGTGCAAGTTTTCGCCCTAACCAGTGTAAATTGACCGCTAGAGCTATATGCATGTGTGGTTAAATTATTCCCTTCAAAAATATAACTCGCATATGATTGGTAAACAGCTAGAACGACACAATTGGAACCGACGCGAGGTCCATACCGTAGCGGACATGAATGAAACATGATCAGGTGAAAACGAGTTTGGTCGGTGGTCTTGCTTTGAAACAATGCATCATAAATTCCTACGTTTGTACTTTCAATCGCACATTTGATACTTTTGGCCTTTTGGGGCATTCAATTACGATTCAGTAGCTAAGTAAAAACTCTTTGAGGTACTGCACACTGGAGTTGGCAAAATTCACTTTAAGTAGAAGGTACTGGCGGCTCTCTATAACTCAAAGTTATATTGAGCAGTCAATGACATCAGTTTTATACAGGAGTCATCCGTTTAATTGGATTAACCCGCAGATAACACAAAAAACGAACAAAGCAATTGGTGTATGGTATAGACGAAGGAAGGAAGTTTAACCACGGCCGAATAGCTACTCATTAATGACCAGTTAATCCTAAACATCGAGCTGATCGAACATTAGTAAGGGAAAAGGGAACCAATCTAAGTGCAACATTTATATCGCTTAAAGCAAAGTATTAAGGAGATCTGCTTATACCGGTCTACAAAAGTGGCCGGTAATAACAAAGCAGTAGTGAGTCATAAACGCCTTGAGTTCGGGGGCCTTCGGTCGCGCTCTGATGACCAGCAAAAGACCTCATAGCTGCAATGCCCTTCCCACGGTTAGGACCATATTCTTCACCGACACAACCGGGTTTGGAGCATTGTTTTATATTACAATGTATTTTAATTTTATAATATCGTTTGCAGACATGATAAACTGCAATGATCATATAACAATTAGTCAGCAGATAAGTCTACATATTACAAAAGCGTCGGTTCTATTGTTTCTTAGGGTTACGAAACCCGTGTAGTGTTACAGTATTAACTTTCTTATTCACATCTATATTTTCAGCGTACGTAAGCGTAAATTGCAAAACCAAGCTGTTTATCAGCGTCGTATCGTATCGCATCGTCGTGAGAACAGGACTGCCAGTCCGAACGCTTTGAGCATCGGAGATTCAAATGTTTGACGAATCTACGCTAAATGAAAAGCGGATGTGCGTGTGCAGAGTGAGCACTACAATGACCAGTGAGTACAGGTCAAGATCAGTGAACAGCAAACCCAATCAGCTCTTGTTTTACATTCATTCGCGGTTTATTTAGAATTTAGCAACAACGCTTGAGCCAAATCCTGCGTATTTTTTGGCCTAACTGGATCACAAACGCTCACGTATAGAGAATAACTGGACAAGCATATGTTTCGGTACACGAATAAATCCAGACGCGGAAATGGCACTGGATTAGACATATCCTCAGAAAACCTGATACCCACCTATCCAAGGTGGCCCTCGCCTGGAATATACCCAGCAAGCGGAAACATATGCCGCCCTAAATCTACTTGGCGTCGATCTGTTCAGCAAGAGCTCAGGGTGTTAGGGATGGAGTGGGAGGAGGTTACCAAAGCTGCCCAAGATCGGAGTAAATGGAGAAAATAAAATTCAAGGCCTACATCCCAGCAGAGGATAACATGGTCTAAAGAAGAAGAAGATGAAGCAAAACCGTTGATACTGACAGTCGAGTAAGAAGGGAGAAAAGATGACGAGTGACCACGCTATCATATCATGATTGTTGTTGATGCACCCAAGTGTGGTAAGTAGACGCAGAATAACCTGTTTCGATAGGTACGTAATTACTAATTACCGCCTGAAGAACCCTAAACACGACCACAAAATACATTGCTTTTATAAATTAAAAATAAGAACTTAAAAGGTATTTTGAGGTCACAAATATTGGTCTAACTAATCGTCTGACTATGGCGGTACAGAAGCGCAAGTGGGCTTGTTGTCGACCCGGTTTCCTTCTTCTTTCACGTACGAGTATGCCGGGTTCGAGTGCTCGCCGAATGTGCAAGTAACTTGAATTTTGAACGTGGCCTCACCGTTGACATCCGCCAACTTTCACGTGCCACTATTTACCTTTAGAAATTGTGTTTGTTTGCAAGATGCATTTTGATCTCGCCTTAATTAAATTTAAGTGCCTGCCTACGTATAGTACATAAAGGCTTTATTTGAGTACTTAAATTCAATAATCTGCAATATTGTACGGTTATTAATTGACTTTTAATGCCTTAACGTGGACGGTGTTACTGACAAGAAATATGTTTACTTATTTTATTTATGTCACGGACGGAATCCTTGAGCGTGGCAGCAGTAGGTAATAGACGGTATTTTTTATCGAATGACAATAGCTTCCAGTGAATCTTGAGTCATTCTAATCGAGAAAGAAATATTTATTTGTCAATAATTTACCTGTCAATAACCGCAACCCTGCAAGCAAACCCATTAAGTTGTCACAACTTGATAGTTTGTATCAATAAGCACCTAAAGTACTATTACTATTTTTACCATTAAATAAATAAATATTTAAATTCTTACACAGATTGACTGAGTCCCAACGGTAAGCTCAAGAATTAAGGCTTGTGTTGTGAGTACTCAGACAACGATATATATAATATACAAATACTTATATACCTACATAGAAAACCTGACTCAGGAACAAATATCTGTGCTCATCACACAAATAAATGCCCTTACCGGGATTCGAACCACGGCGAAGCAGGCAGGGTCAGTACGCGCTAGGCCAGACCGGTCGTCAAAACCATTCTCTGCATGTATCGCATGACGCATGTATGGCAGTGATAATGCCTGTATATAAAGTTATAAACGCATTGCGATGAGAGTCGCGCATGAAAACCGTGAGTCACGGCCACCGGCGGAATGAAAGAAAAGGCATGAATGGGTCATTAGGGGGCTCGCCTAAACGCTTCCGCGACACCGACATTGATGAATGACAATTATAGCGTTTGTTATCAAATATTTGCCTTCTCAAACAATTGAAAGCTTTCGAATTTAAGTTGTTGCTTTAAGTTTCTAGCAAGACAATAGACAGGTATACCTCCATGATCAGGAGTACCATACCAACCAATGAATTGCGATATCCGAGTCGATACGATCAGGAGATTGATTGAGGAGTACGTTATCACTATCAATGACCAAGGAAAATAATGTATACACGAGTATACATTTTAAGTTCTACATTGTTTATACAAACCTTAAAGACGGGCAGTAAATAACAGCAAATACATCGACCAAACGACTTACATTTGCTCGTTTATTTTTTGTTTAAACTTGAGCAGGTTGCTTTGCCTTTTCTGGGACCAGTCCGTTGTTAAAATAATAAGCAGTTTAAGATTCGTTAACGAGCGCCGAAGAAAGCGTGACCAAACCGGGAACAGAACAGAACGAACCGAAAGTGTTGCTAAACGAACCACACGCCAGTTTCCACTGTCAGGCCGGTAAGCCATAAATGGAATCAAATCACCACGAAAAACAAAATTTATTACGTACAGTCCACATGAAATAAAGACGCAAAACCATTATAGTCTAAGCATAGGAAATTATGTACATCATATATTTAAAATAACCTCCGATGAACCAGCAGAACAACAGCAAACTCGGTCGTCAAGTTAAACAACGAACTGAATTCAAGAACTCCACCCCGACGTTTAAATTATAACTTATAACAACACAGCTCGCAACCGGGTGTTATTATTCGAAATATTTCCTAGAAATTTCCCTCCAAACTTGTTTCAAAACAAGTCACAGTCACAACCTATAAGGACAATGTGAAAATATATTCAGAGCTCGTATGAAGTTTCTATGGCGAGCGATGTAGGGTTGTTATTGTTAAAAACCGGCCAAGAGCGTGTCGGGCCACGCTCAGTGTAGGGTTCCGTAGTTTTCCGTATTTTTCTCAAAAACTACTGAATCTATCAAGTTCAAAACAATTTTCCTAGAAAGTCTTTATAAAGTTCTACTTTTGTGATTTTTTTCATATTTTTTAAACAAATGGTTCAAAAGTTAGAGGGGGGGGGGCGCACTTTTTTTCCTTTAGGAGCGATTATTTCCGAAAATATAAATATTATCAAAAAACAATATTAGTAAACCCTTATTCATTTTTAAATACCTATCCAACAATATATCACACGTTGGGGTTGGAATGAAAAAAAATGTCAGCCCCCACTTTACATGTAGGGGGGGTACCCTATATAAAACATTTTTTTCCATTTTTTATTTTTGCACTTTGTTGGCGTGATTGATATACATATTGGTACCAAATTTCAGCTTTCTAGTGCTAACGGTTACTGAGATTATCCGCGGACGGACGGACGGACGGACAGACAGACATGGCGAAACTATAAGGGTTCCTAGTTGACTACGGAACCCTAAAAACAAGGTTTATCACATTTCATGACAAAATAGGCAAAAATAATTATCATAAACAACGGAACGGATTTGCATCAGGTTATGCAACGGCACGGTAGAGGCATAAGGCCCATGAGTCGACTGATCCGAGTATGTCATTAACCCAAATAGTTTACGTCATTTCTTCTTCATCCAAGATGTATTGCATTTATCATAAGTTTTTGTTTGTAATACAAGTAAAGTATTGTTAGTGCTAGTAGTTTGCATTCAATAGATTTAATGTAATTTATATTTTCAAGTGCTTTAAAAAGCGTAGGCAAGTCCTGATTCTACATTAGGTTTATGAGGTGTACATCGTAAGCGAGTGCCCGTGAGAGGAACGTGGAAAGTTTGGCAAGGAGATGGCTGGTATGATTTAACGTTCTTCAACACGTGTTGTGTCATAAAAGCAGTCCACAAACGTTATATCGAAATATTGTGTCAAGTCGAAACAACGGACTGAAATATATGTAAATTCGTGGAGCGCTTGTACAATTAGGGTCTAACCAACAAGACCTCGAGACCGTTAACTTGATAAACGGAGTTATGTAAAACATTCGGTAATATTACGACCCTTGTATAATCAGTTCTCCGGGGACGTTAAATTTCTCGAGCATGAATTCAAATCGCACATTAAACCAAATTGAGTTAATCTACTGGTCAAGCCTTAGGTAATGGCTTTTGAATAATATTTATTCGAATGAACTCTATTAGTGAATCATTATATTAAACTAAAAATCATTCTAGATTGAAAAAAATAAAACATTGTGAGTAAATATGCGAATATGTGCGCTTTAACCAGCATAAACAACCAATGGACGGCGCAATTAAAGCTTCACACAACAAAGATTAAATCGCTGGATTAATCAGCGAAATCTGAGATCTGATGCATGAAATTGTAGCGAATGAATTAGCCGCAATACTAGAGAATGCTGGTACAAAAAAGACAATACCTATGACAGATGTGGGTGAAATTGCATTTATCGAATATGTGTGAAAGTATTACATTGCGGGCGCGCGCCTGCGCGTCCGGCGGGCACGAGGCGCGACCGACGCGCATCATTGCGTGTGCGCTGACTATCGCGACAAAAACCACCCAATCATCGTCAACGTCAACTCAACACACGGATAAAGGGACACGCGAGACAAGATGGAAGGAAACGCCACAGGTACTGCTTTGATATTATGCAAATGAGAAGAAAATGCCGTTCAGCATATTTTCTCTAATTCTGCTTCGAAAGCCTTTAGTGTTAATGTATGTATATTCAATTATCTCTTTGCTGCAACCAGTTCCAAGACTTAAGTAAAAATGTTCTGGCCCAACCGCTTTTTTTGCAACCATGCAATGCATATCTTGTTCCGAAATGTACCTTCAAACATAATGTGTCCTTTTTACGCCATGATTATGGATAACACTAACATCATCAACAATCTTCTAACTGACGTTAAGAGAAAGAAAGTGAATGCTACTAATAAACCACCCGAGCCGTGTAATAATACACCAGATGTGGCTGATTTGCGTGGATTCCAGTAATCGATACGAACAGAATTGTACACGCTTGAACGAAATGTGGTTACAGTTTCATTACATGTGAACGCAAGTGCTTTTCTGCATTGTGTAATATAAGTAGACAGGTTATTTTTTATTTGTTTTTAAATTGACTGGACAATCCATCAGAATTTCAAGGGCTTAAAAGCTACCAACCGTGACGCGTTTTTTTGTGGTCAACTACTCAATTATATCCAATAAGTACGAATTTCATTTCATTTTAACATTACTGACTGTATTACACACTTTTACGTGAATATTTTGATGAAAATTTGACACCGCCGTCAGTTAAGACAAAAAAATATTAACAGAGGACATCGTTATGACTACTACGTTACTAGTTTAAAGTAGTGCATTAGAATTGCGATATTAGCGCATAACGTGGCATGCTAATAGAACCGATAAACAGCAGCAGGCCAGGTGCGAACTGCAGTTGTGAAGAGACTCGGTGATGCAACGCCATGCCACCGGTAACGAGCCCCAGCGCTAATGACTGTAACATCTTGTCGATTGTTCTGGTGGAAATGGTGGAATACAGTGGGCACTTGTAGGTTATAGCTGAGACAAATTTACAGTCGAAACTCGAGAATGACGTAGACGACGTAAATCAATTCAATTTTAAATAATTTATTTTAGAAGCATGTCAAAGTAGCTACTGAGCTAGTGTTTGCACAAACACATAATATTTATCACAGTTATTCATAATCTCTTGAGCAACGTAACGGGCTACATCTGCTGGAAGGGCCCCCTAACATAGATCTGCCACAGTGTGTAGTATTTTAAAATGATATGGTGAAGTAGCACTAGCATTAGACTTCGCAATATTGATATGGCCATGCACATTCATTTTGTTGTTATGAATAAAATAAACATAATAATATCAAAAATATAAAGACAACCCAAAACCCAATCACAACGAATACAACGATACTTAGCTAATCAGAGCAAGACAAAACAATAAAACGCTTAGTAATCAACTGAAAGGAATTACATATGTAGACGATTTATATAATCAAATAAAGAACATGACATCGCATTTGTACTGGTTCAGAACCATGACTATTTATATTTGTACACTATTATTAGCAGTAAAACAAAAACCGATTTAGAAGTGGGACGACACCAAAAAAGGAATCCAATTAGGTATAGACGCAAGTGAGTGCTTAGAATCGTTATTCTGATTGCTGGGCGAATCGTTGTCAAAAACCGAACCAGTGTGACAGATCTTATTGTTTATTGGATGGCGATGAACCTCTATGTCACAACAGCACTGGTTAGTTTAATTTTCCACTTAGAAAGCAACGGGAACGCTGCCAGCACCAGTAATTGATGACTTGTTAGTCGTCAGTAATCCAATCGTGACGCATTATGTCACTGCTGCCACGAGGTCGACGGCCTTTCTTTTAGCGCGACAGCTGATCAAAGTGGTCAAAGATGTGCTCTAATTATGACAGTAACAAATTGACTAATCATTGGTGGCAGGAATACGTGATCGTTAGACAAACTAGCAAAAAACTAATTTAATAACAAAACCATCTGTTTAGATCTGATGACAAAAACATCTCCCAATAAACGAGGCGTGTCGTATTCTTTAAAAGCTTCGTCTAACATTAGCTTGTTTTAGTTAATGCCCCGTTTACACGGTTATTTATAGTTGGAGCATTAAATCGGGCTCGGAATGAGAATGTCATCGCAGTTCTATGAACTGTTGATGATTTTATAGGATAACAAAAGTTAAGTAAAAAAACTGTATCAAAGTTGAAGAATATATGTCTTTATAGGGTTAACCAAAAAGGTAATAGATAGGTGACGAGAATTTTATTTGAAGTAAATGAAGATATACGTTTATCTCTAAATCTGTCCAACAGTTCATCAAGCCTTTAACACGCCGGGACAGATTACGGCTGATTTAGTAACGCGTGGTAAGGAATTACGCATGACGCATCCCCTTAGGGTTACCACTGTTACCAGACATCAAGATTTTAACTGATATTTTTCGGAATTTAGTCATCTATTGTATAAACTGCGCTGTACTTATCTCTCATTCTAGCGCTTATATCAAATACATCAATCAATAACTGATGCTAACCACCAATCCACTAAATACATCGGAAATATTAGGTGATATTTTACGGTTTCTGTTCTGAAATACTGGAGAGGGATTAAACAAAAAACTTATTGATTAATACAAGGCAGGACTAAATTTTGTTTGCAAAGGGATTTTGTCCGGGAACAGGATTAAATCTAGCAACCCTACTCCCGTTAGTCCTGTTGACTCCGAAGATTTGGTGCGATGTGACGCAAGCCGCCCCCGGGTGTCGCTCGAGCTAAAAATACTGGCACGTGCTCTCTCCAGCCCAGCTGCATACACGATCTTGTAATAGTGTGAAGTCCTTACTACTTTATTCTTTACTACAGAAGGTACGACGACTTCAGGATTTTAGATTTCATTTTTAAAGGTGTTCATTTACAGATGCAAAAACTATTTACAAAGTTAACACCTCCACCACTAACTGGTGGATGGTGGTCGAGACTTTTATCAAAAAAATCAAATGTTTCAAAAATTCTCTTCGTTTTGTCCCGGAAACATAAACATAAACAAATAATTTAGGCTGTGGGTAGAGCAGTTTCGGGAAGCAAACAGCTCGTTACCTCGTTTTAAGGGATTATATTGGCCCTGGCGGTTTGCCCGGCGCGGATGTGGTCGAATGACATCATATCGGACAATGCGGGTAGGGGGTTAATAGGCAGTTTGAATGTCTATACGTAGAAGTCATATTATATTCCAAATCTGAAAGATGTCGACTAGCTGACGTATACTCTTTTTAGTTTTAGACAATTTATTATACTTTTGATTTGCGATAAATAGATAACTAATTTCAGTAGGAGCTTAATTTGGCCCTGGCGCCTTGCCTGGTGGAGATGCGGATGTATGACATATGACGTAAGTCATGAAGGGTTAACAGCCAGCATCGAATGTTCAACAACAGGCAGTGCTGGCAGACGCCAGTGGACTACATACTAAATGTCGACCATATAAATATTCTAATCAAATGCTACGGTATTTATAAACAGAAGACGCTACGTAAGAGATTCGATAACAGGTTTAATTTAGCTGTGACCAAAATAAGCTTAAACGAGTTATGTCATGATACTCATGATATGTTTAAATAATAGTTTTAATTTGCATATTAAGACTTAATATCACAATTTGAATGCTCGAAATCTTTAAATTCTGTAATCATACAGCGTTTCGTACCATAAAGCTAGAATTCTATGATGTAAGAAGTAGCAAAGGAGATAGCAAACTACCTATTGTGTTTTTGTTGTTATACATAGATACGATAAAAATATTACACAAAAATACATGCAATTTATGAATAAACACAATATTGCATATCCGCTAAGTAATCGAATTGACGCAAATAGAGGTTGTTTACATGGTCATGTCATCATGATATAACTGTATCGGCTTGCTCAAGCTCAGCTACGGTACATATTGGGCAACGGAAAACAATTGCGTGGGAAGACAGCTCGTCTACAAAAGAGCATAGAAAGTTGACTTTATTCGTCGGCCAGATAAAATTCGGCTTTCATTGAGTTCCTTATAAAACGTGCCACATGAAAAGTAACAGCTTAAAATTGAAAGTCAAACAAGGCAGATGGAGAAAACAACTCACAGTTAGCAGACTTTTTACAACTTCACAAGGGATCCATTTGGCTAAGTGGTTTCTAAATGTGTATGCTTAGGGAAGCAACATAAGGTGCACCGCCACCGCGCTCGGCAATGAACTTAAAAGGAAGGTAAAGGGCATTGTTTTAGAAACGATAACACTGCTATGATGATAGTGAAAACAGGCGTTTAAGAAAGTAGGCGAATAGGTATTTCTAGGAAAATTAAAGTTTTAATTTGGAGTTATGTATTTCAGTTACATATTTGATTTTAGTGAAGTGTGAAATAAACAAGAAGCAAGACTAGAAGAGGTATATATTTTGATCTAAATATTAGACGAAGCCGTTGCCATATAACTTTATTACCTATAAATGTATGAATATGTTTATGCTACTGAACACATACATACTAAAACTTATGGGAAACCCCACGAAGAGAAGGGATATCAAAATTGAGAGTGCAAAATAATAAGCAGATAATTCAACATGACACCAGCTGTCATATTATTGATCTTATATTGTTTCCTAATAGCCCCGGAGCCTTAAATGGAGCTATAACAAGTGCTGCAGCTACGCCCACCGACTTAAGAGATATAAAGATAAAATATGCAAACAATAAATGGACAAGCCGGACGTAGACAACAGCTGTATTTTGATTTCTATATCGAGATATCGATTATAATAACTTTATTAGTATATAAACAAAGTTCTTCCGCAACTGTCTGCTTGTTCGTGATAAACTCAAAAACGACTAAGCGATTTTGATGCGCTTTTCACCGATCACTCTAGCTAGTGATTTACACGCAGCACATAGTGATCTCCATTTACGACCAGATCAGTTAATAGTATTAGTACCCCCTCCTCCAAGTCAATTGTAACTAGTTTTTTTCTCTAGGTCTTCCAAAACCATTTTTGGGTAGATGCTCTCATTTACCCGCTATCAAAATACGTCTTGTACCTACATATACCAGCTTACTGTATTTTGCTTCTTTCGAATATGATTACCTCTATTCTAGTATTGTCGCTGTGTATCGGATACGAAACTAACACTGAACAGGTAATTGTGTATAAGCGTTGTATGTCATAACCATCGGCCAATCCGACACAAAAACTTACTCACCTATATTTGCCGTAATATTTACTTGACGGACTTGCATTATGTTTGATGGACGTTCAAACTTAATACGTTGTTAATTATAATTACGTGTACATGCAATAAACTGCTAGGCTGTAATTTGAGTCGATTTAAACTATGATAATACTCTAGTTTTCTTAAAAACATTAAATAAGTGAAGTAGAAAACCAATCAGAGTGTAGTAATTAAGCCTACCCCGAAACTCTAGATAACATTATGCATTAGGTTAGGTCTAAGTTTCATTGAGGACATGCACTTACTTACTTACTTCATTGGCACAGGGGCCCAAAAAGGATCTTGGCCTCCGAGTAATCCGACACAAAAGATCGCCACTTTACCCTATCCTCTAAGACTTAAGTAGTTATTTGAAAGGCCTAGTTTTCCCTCTCTGGGATAGAGATTTGGATTAATTTATTATTGTTTTGGCATAAAAGAAGAACTATATTATTCGAAACGTCGATATGTCACACGTCACACATTTAGTTGCAGTTTAAGCTTATATTTGTTTAATACAAATACAATATTGGTCAGACGGCAGAAGATTTTTCAAAATTAAATGACAATTGGGAAAACGTAACAGAATCTACTACCAATTTCCGTCATTCGGGGAATTTAAATTGGTAGTTCATCGTGCCCAAAAGAAAAGGTTTTCTGTAAGCATGTAGGTAGGTACTATTTGTCTCGAACACTGTATTCAATTTGCATACAAAGTTAGAACTTAGTAGGACGTAAATTAATTACCGGCACAAGGCTGCGTGCAAATACTCGATAATTGCTTTAAACTTGTTATTGAACAGCGAACATGGACGATAGTATCTCGCGTGGGGCGAACTAGGAAAACAAGCCAGTAGGGTGTCGGATACTGTGGTTACTGTAAAACGGTAGTTTACGCATTTTATAGGAGACGGATTTCCGGCCAGGTTGACGAGGTAAACTAAAGAATTAAAAAAAAAACAGTCAAAACAATCCCTTCCTAGAATCAGCGGATAGATTAACAAACAATAGAATGCGGCATTTTCAATGCCAAAAGGACATATAAAAAGTTTTTGAAAACATATGTAAGGCGTCTAAAACACTGATGAATTCCTTTCCTGAACAAATCGGATTCGACTTGCGATGTCTAAACAATGAAGTTTGCAAGTTCACCTATTAGCTATGCAGTTTATCTCTGATACATATAAAATGTAGCTATAGACAGGACGATATCTAATAGTATGTTTTCTACTTGTCGACTGTAATCTGTCAATTAGGACACCACAGACTAAACTATAAGTGCTAACTTTTCAGTGTTGGATACTCTATGGCAGTTCCGACTCAATTATAAACTTTGTATTATATCACGATTGTATAAAATACTATTATACAATCGTGATATAATACAAAGCTTTTCAGTCGAGTACCATGTTTAGGCCAAGAAGCTTGCTGAGTGGCCTAATAGTTCGGTACGAGAGTGAAAAGCTTAATTATATCACTATTGTATACAATACTTTTTCTACGAGTCATCATCTTCATCATCAATGGACGGAAATATCATCATTCATGCAAGTTAAAATTAATGTTAATAGAGTCGTTCACCGTTGTATCAACTTCGAATTACCTAGCAACCAATTGTTTGTAATAACCGTCTCTGATTGGCCGATAACGCGACAGATAAAAAAAAATGTGTTTCATATGCAGGAAAATTTGCCAGGTATCGCAAATTAGTATAGAAATTGTATGAAGTTCTATTTTTGAAATTATTACAGTTAACTAAAGTCAACTATAATTAGCTTATTATACTTATAATTGAGTCGGAACTGCCATAGAGTATCCAACACTGAAAAGTTAGCACTTATAGTTTAGTCTGTGGTGGCCTAATTGACAGATTACAGTCAACAAGTAGAAAAAGGTATGATGACATTGATGACACTCACAAATGCATTACTCGTACACTCATCGTTCACACATCAGATATGGAGCACACGAGGCATCGTGGTCTGCCATTACGCGTTTTTGCGTCACCGTCACAGCCTGCTGAGCGGTATTGCGATAATGACGGCGATTATCTGTTACTTCTGACAAAGGTACACTTGAATACTCAACATCACACATTATACATTTCTCGTCTTAATACAGTGGAATAAGACGCTTGAAAAGTCATGAATTTTATTTTAAACTTTTATAGATATCATACCCGAAAGAAAAACCGGTCGGAAAGCCCAGGTAACGTTGGATGGATCGATGAGGTCCTCAAACACCTGTGTAACCATCTAACCAACTACTGAATGGCATCAGGTCGCACAGGACACAAGAGAATGACGATGTCTAGTGTCGGAGGCCAATATCCACTGCGGATCGCTCTGCCAGCGCAGTATGTAAGTAAAGAAAAAGTGATCAAGAACACCTTAAGCGGCAAACTTCGTTACCACTATACCACCCGGCCGCCGTGGTTCGCCGCGTATTAAGCCGAAGCCCTGGGTTTCATCAGTCCAATGAAGGCATTTCATGAAATTGGTAACTATAAAAATAGTTCAAACGTATTCTTTGATGGTAATAAAGAACAAACATATCGGTGCTACGGTACGCACATGTTGAATGTTGCCAAACACGTAAAAGGGAACGCATAAACCGAAGCGAACATTACTCCGCGGACCAGAGCCCCTACCATGAGCTTTCGACGTTTCAGAGTAATTTACTCGATAGCTTGAACGCCGTGGGAAATTATATTCAATCGGTCGACGTTCTGTCACTGAAAATGCATATACAGGTACCTGTGTCCTAAGTCCTTTCTGCGGCAGTAGTTCGGTTGTCGACGTAGTGTCAGTGAATGGGTTAAAAAAACATGGTAGAGGCGTAGAGGCCGGCGCGGCGATAAACTTGAAAATGCGTACAACATCTGTTTTTTCGAACGTGCCTGTAATCTGTAATTGCTTGCATTGCTACGGCTATACATGTTTTGGGAGTAACGGAATTTCTTAGATAAATAAGATACTATTTAAAATGTCGTTAGTATTTAACCAAATAGAATATGTACATAGGCAAATATTATACTTGATACTTAACTGCTAAATATGTCACATATTTGAGATTTATTATGTGTATAAAATTGTTCATGAGAGTTAAATATTTACTACTAGTAATAATGTATATAGTTAAACTCTACATAATACACATTGAACAAGTTGAATATGAATATCAAGCTGAATAATTTGTATGTTTCAGTCGTGTTTAATCAGTGATTGGATACTGCGATTGATTTCGATTCAACATGATTGACAAATAGTAAATATTTTTGTTTTCTAGTGGCATTATTTACAAACAAAGATTAGACACGGAGGCGTGGAAGGATGTTGTATAGATGCCCTATCCCTATGTAGTGGGCTGCAAAAGTGCATGGCGATTTTATCAATGAATTCATAATTTCTCCATGCGATTTCGGAGCTCACTGTACCTGGATGACATCAAGAACGCAGGTCTATGGCCTTTTATTTATAATGACATGTTCAAGTGTTTTTTGAACTTTAATAAATAATAATTTCAATAACTCAAGCTTTTTAAACTTTGTTAAGCTTGTGTAGATACGAGTGCATATCCGTCCATGTTTATTTTATGCCGAGTTACCATATTTGTACGTGCTGTAATAGGTAACAGGGGAGTTATTCTATTTTCGGTGTCACGATACGCAACTTTTTCATCAGTATTTACTTAAACGGTAAACCGCTTTGCTATGATTGACCGCGTTTTCATGTTCGTTCGTTAAGTTTGTGTACAAATTTTATTGCAAATAATCTTTAAACGTTGACATATATTAGCTACATGCTAAATAAGATTTTTTTTAATTTATCATTAATTAGGATTAGGATTTCTTTATTTTTACCTATATGAGTAAATAAAAATATACGGAATGTCATTGCATCCAATCATAAAATCCGTGTAAACATAATAAGAACCGGTATTGCAACAATTAGCTTCATAGTTGAGTCATATACAGAAGACGATACATGTAACGTAATAGGCGATAAATATACCATAAAAGCCTCTGGCATCTATAGTATATTGTATAATTGTGATATTAATAGTAGGTACTATTAACTTCCAGACGCAGCAATAGAGGAAACTTGTAAAAATAATATAGTCAGTTTCGTCATAAAATGCACCTTCTCAAATTACCGCTTTTAAATTTTAAAAACCAGGATGAAGGTAAATAATTTATTAGTATTTGGATTACGTCATTAATTTGAAGCTATAGGCAGCATGAATGTGTAATGAAGGAATAGTCTTATTTTTAGACAACGCCCAAGAAATCCTGTTTTTAGAATAATGTGCCGTACACAATCTGAGGTGTACGGATTCGTTTCTACATTGAAAGGCGGTAAAAAGAGTGGCTCCTGAAAGGCTCCTGAATTATTATATTTCCGTCAGGTGTGACTGAGGTCAATCGCCAACAACTTTTCCATTTAAAAAAATGTTAGTCTGTTTTTTTTCTTAACCCGCATTAACGTCCCACTGCTGGGCAAAGGCCTGCCCTCTCTTCCTCCACTCGACCCTAGTTAGTATGTCTAACAGTTTAAATTGATCGTGCTTACCATTTCTTTCTTCAAGTATGTGAGCTGCGAGTCGAGATCAGTGGGGGGCTTGTCGTCCGCGGGGGCGGCGGGCGGGGACTCCGGCTCGCCGTCAGCGAAGCCGCTGAGGCTCTTGGGCAGCGGCGGGAGACCCTGCAGCGACATTGTGCTGATCGCTCTGAACTGTTTGCGTAACCTGAAACAAGTGGAGATTTAGAAACAGTTGCAGTGTCATTTTTCAGTTTTGTGTGACCTCTGAACTTGTGAGGCGAGATGGTGTTTGCGCAGAGAAACCAACTTCCTTTACACGATCACTTTTTAGAGGAAAATTCTTAGCATGTTAGAGCGTGGTCCAGCGATAAGAGAGTGTGACTTTCAATAGTAAGATGCGGGTATAAACCACGGGTCGTACCGTAACAATGAATTTTACAGAACTTATGTACGAAATGTCATGTGATATTTGCCAGTCACTTTTCGGTTACTAGTAGAAACATAGTAAGGAAACCCGACTAATCCCAATAGGATCTGGTTTGCCCTCTGGGTTGGAAGGGTAGGTGACAGAAGCTTTCTTAAAACTAGTCCACGCCAAATATTGGGATTAGCTGCCATATTGCTTTTCGTGAGCCGTAGCAAAATACCGAGATAAGATAACACAAGGAAGAAGAAGTATATAGGTAGGCGGTGGGTTACGTGTGCCGCTCCAGGATACGACAGATTAAAAGGCACGCGCCTGAACCACAACGCAGCTATTCAGGCTAATAAGTATAAGTTGGCTAAGATTTGATAGCCCAAGGGTGCCTTTTAGTACGAGTTCTTAACCAGATCTATAGTCCCGTCTGGCAGAAAGCATGAAACTTGGCATGTTCAGATCGTTATTTTTGTATGAAAAGGTGCAACGATTTTTTCAGAAACGATTAATACGTCCCTACATTACACGGAAATGATATATAATTTGCCCTAGTCGCTAAGAGCAAGAAGAAGTATTGCATAGATTTCATCGAGGGAACCGGCCCCTTCCCCTTCTCTTTGTGGGGAGTAGTGACGTGCGATTTCATGACTATTGGGCTAAATCGGATCAGTTTGACCCAAGGAACAATTTTGCCAAGCAGCACCGCCACAGGCAAAAGTGCAAAGTCGCTGGCCTTACTTATCCTACTGGTCACCAAACACAAATATGCCAAAGGGAAAAAACAAGCATAGTTTGAAAATTATAAGTTCTAGCTACATACTTCCAAAGACAATATTGTAGAAAATTTTATAGAGAATATACTTCTCTTAGACGTTAATTATTGTAGCATTTACGGTTTTCATGGAAATATAAAAGAACTGAAAACAGGGATACAAAAGTGGGGGGAAAGAGGGGAGACATTGACACCTCGGCGTGTTTCTACTTATATTTTTTCTTATAACCCTATAAGCTATATACATGCCAAGTTTCATGCTTTCTGCCAGACGGGACTATACATTCATACTAATTATCCGTTAACGCCCCGCACTATTTGCCTTTTTCACCAGAGATGCGCTACGTGGATGTGTTAAATATCCACCAATCAGCTTGGATTCAATCGGGTGGAATCAGATCGGTGGATATCAGACGCATCCATAGCAACTTAGCGTAGCACATCTTCGCCAATTTTCGGCAATTTTCACCTCCTAACACGCTTCTATCCGCGGTCAGAGAGTGGGACGCCAGCCCGCTGCACAAGCGCTGGAGTGCCTACCACAGGCCTGTGGGTTCGGGGTTGAGGTCACGCGCGGATCCTACTGGATTAATTTGGTTTTAGTTTTATTCATTTTTATTTAATTTAGTTAATTTATTATGTTAATATTAGTAATAATCTATGGAATGTATTCCCGCAATAAATAATTTCATTTCATTTCATCTTTGACGGAAAGGCACAGCCGGCACAGGGTATGAGTAAAAGTCATAATTTCATCGACGTTTATCAGTGTCAAAAGTGAAGTGACATATTGTACAGTCAACCAATTGGAACCCTAGGCCACTATAACTATGTCATAGTGACGTTATAAGTCAGATTGTAAGAAATGTCTTACTGCTTGTTATTTTGACATGGTTGTAGAGTGGCCTAGGGTTCCAATTGGTTGACTGTACCTAGATCGAATTTTTACCGTTCATTAATGTTCGAACCAGGCCACGGAACGGAATACACGGATGTTAAAATTTGCTCTAGTTTATGGCTATAAGGAGTGTGTTACATCAGAATCACATTACGAGTAGTGATGTGCCGTTCCCGGGAATATTCCCTAGGTGGGAAAATACCCAGAAATATTCCCGGGAATATTCCCTCAGTAAGGAAATATTGGGGAATTTTGAAATTGAATATGTTTATACGTTATGTTGTCGAAGATTCTATTGAAACATTATAATATATATATATACCGAGACATTAACTAGTGTAACTCGCATACAAAAGTAATTTCCCAATGTTCCCCGGTAAATTCCCATTATTCCCGGGGTTTATTCCCAATGTTCCCGGGTAAATTCCCATAGTTGCTGGGAAAGTTGAAATAAAACCCAATTACAAATCATCACAGTTGAATTTATAAATCACAGTAAATTATGTGCCTTGTTTGTTTTTGTAACGGTGTAGCACTAGCACTTAAATTAAATAATGAATGCCGGATCTGGCATTATTTTGTGCTGTCGTATTGCACCGTTACTAAAACGTTTCACATGTTAGACATTATTATAAATCAATAACAATTATTAAAATCTCACTAAGTATCATAAACATTGTATAATCATTAATTATAGATGCATTTCAAATTATAACTCAATAGCAATTATTAAAATGTCAATAAGATCCTTAAACATTAAAATTGTATAATCGTAGTTTGCATTTTTAATTATAAAACAATAATAATAGTTACAACTAGGGAACAAATCAAATTATTTTATTGAATTATTTTTGATTTGTTCTTTTTTCAAGTAGTCACACTACACTAGGTATATATAAATTATAAATTGAAATAGATATCATACACGAAAGAAAAAATGATTCGATTCCCGGCTCGGCCACCAGTGGGCCTTGCCGTTTTTTCTTTCGTGTATGATATCTATTTCAATTTATAATAATAATAGTTGTTAAAATCTCACTAAGTATCTTAAAACATTGTACAATCATAGTTGCATTTCAAATTATAAATCAATAACAATCATTAAAATCTCACTAAGTAATCTAAGTATCTTAAACATTGTACCAGAGGCTTGGCTTGTCTCTCGATTTTGACTGCCGGGTGGTGAAGAACTCGATTCACCGTACGATTCACTAAAATCACTGGTGGACTTAGGTCTTTCACGGTTTTTAAATAAACACTGAACGTCACAAGGTGTTTTGGGACATTTGCCTAAATGGCACGCGAATTTTGTAGCGTTTTTAAATAAATACACATTATTGCAGTATTTACAACAATACGTGACTTTATTGTTCATTGTGTGAGTAGTAAAATGTTCGAACACTTTACTTTTCGGTCTCATGGTTTGAGCACATCTACGCACGTGTTACAAGCACCAGATAAATTGGATAACTAAATAAGTGCAACACGGTAAATGCTTTTGGAGGAAGCGAGATAACCTATATATCGAAAGAAAGAGATAGAGACATGAAAGCTCTAGTAACAAAACAAAGAAATATTGCACATAAGTGCATCACGAAAGGGAAAATTATTTTATGATTGAACAAAAACTTATATTTAATTATGTATAATATTAAAGACGTTGTTTTTAATGAGAGTCAGTTAATAATTGAACATACTATTAATTTCAACATTTTTTTATTTATTTTTAAATGTATTTAACTTGAATTGTATATTCCCCTGTTTTGGGAATATTCCCGGAAACAAGGGAATATACCCGGGAATATTCCCAAAGGGAATATACCCATTCCCGGGAATATTCCCATGGCACATCACTAATTACGAGTAGCTTTTCGCGTAGACGTGTCGTCGGGCAATATTTATCACACATCGCCGCGTGGGTCTATTTTGGGTGTCAAATGTGTTAATCGTAAACTGCGAATGGTTTGAAAAATTATTCTGACAGATCTGAAGAGGGATGAGGGTAACCCGAATATGAATGAGCTTCCGAGCTTCATATGAATGAGGAAAATTATAAACGCTAATGTAAGATTATACATGCTTAATATAGCTATTATTGAGTTTGCACATAATGATAGCCTGTATTTTTTTTCTACTCTTATATTTAGTCAGGCTGTGAGCTATAAATACTACTTATGTGAGTGAATCTCTACACAATCTCTACACATTATAATACAGGGTGTCCACTACTGAACCCAAAAAAATTTCCCTGACTATTTTCATTCTACGATGACATTTGCTTAGGGTTGCAAAAAAACATATTTTTCTGTCTTAAAAAAAAAAACGAAAAAAAAGCATTTTTTTTACAGTTCCGTTCCTCAAAAAGGAAAAACGGAACCCTTATAGGATCACTCGTGCATCTGTCTGTCCGTCTGTCACAGCCAATTTTTTTCTGGAATATGTTTGTTTTCTAAAGTACGAAATATTAAAATTTGCAAGGCAGTTCATACTCAAAATCAAAATAATTTATTCAGCAAATAGGCCACAGGGGCACTTTTACACGTCACATGTACATAGGTATTTAAAAAAATATTTAAAATTGAGTTGAAATTACAATTGATACTATTATATACTAATTCTAAGTTCTAACTAAAGTTAACTCTATACAATTAATTAGAGATGTAGAAGGTCTCTAAATGTCGAATTACAACCAAGAACTACACTAAATTTTAATATAAAAAGTACAAATACAAAAAAAAAGTCTAAAATTACTTTAGAGGTGCAAATGACTCTAAATGTCACAACTAAAAATAAAATGTATATCTACTTAATCTAATTCTCCTTAGAGATGTATATGGTCTCCATGAGTCAAAATCATATATTTAAAATATTCACTAAAAGAAAGGAAACAAACGACAACCGAACAAAGTGTCCTAATTTAATAAAAATTAGAATTAAAGTTACTAAGTTATAACAGCCCCAGTAAGCTTAAACAGACCGGTCTTCACAGACGGCACCCGTTCACGAGTATGACGCGTATCTCAGCCATCGCCTCCCTCAACCTTTATTCGGGAAGGTTGTGTCGGGAATACTTTTATACCCGGGGTTTATTTTCCTTTTTTTTTTTTAATACTACGTCGGTGGCAAACAAGCATACGGCCCGCCTGATGTAAAGCGGTCACCGTAACCTATGGACGCCTGCAACTCAAACAGTGTCACATGCGCGTTGCCACCCCATTAGAAACTTGTACATTCCCTTTTGCTGTGTTAAGTACACAGTAAAAAGGAGTGTACAAGTTCTAAGGAGGGTTCGGCTTGCCGACGACTCAAAGGACAATAGACGGAACAAGTTAGTTCCGTAAGTTCTCCCGTCATCAGCACACCGCACCCTCGTTGAGCTCTGGCAGCTTATGTTAACTATTAAACTTTAATTTTTGGTCTCATAAGACTAACATTAACGAAATAAAATGTCTCGGAGCACTGGAGGCTTTGGTCATTTTTTCTTTGTATATGACATTTATTTAATGTTTAGAACATAATAGTAGTGTTACTACTTAAAATAACAAGTTAAAATATTTTCTATGAAAGTAATTTAATTTGTTCTTAGTATTTAATGAAATAAAATGTAGTTGGAATTATCGCCATTTACTTTTGGCTATACCAGTGCCGGCCCGTGCACTCTCAATGAGGCATATCAGGGTAAAGTGAGTTTGAGTTTCGGCGCCCTTGGATAGGCCAAGCAGAAAAAAGTCGCGAGCGCAGCGAGCGCGAAAATTTTTCCCCTTTTATACGGCCCTGGGGCTGATAGTAGTTATTATGTACATACAACATACACATACATATATTATGTGCAAACAAAATGGGGTACCTAACCTATCAGAGCAGAGTCAGGAAAGCAGGCTTGAAATGAAAACGAGATTTCGAGCGTCTAGTGAGTGCGAAGTATTGACTAAGTAACAAAAATATATAACCTGTGTAGAAATAGTAAACGCGAGCGTAGCGAGCGCGAATTTTTTTCTCTGTTGTCAGCGTCGGGATGCCCATTTAGGTGTTTTGCCACTACATGCCTTTAGGTTTCCAAGTGCTTTAAAGTTCTCTAATCATCACGCTTATGAGGATAATAAGCGTGATGATTAGAGAACTTTAAAGCACTTGGAAACCTAAAGGCATGTAGTGGCAAAACACCTAAATGGGCATCCCGACGCTGACAACAGAGAAAAAAATTCGCGCTCGCTACGCTCGCTCCTTTGACTAATACAAAATTGCGCATCTATGTGACATTTTGGGCCATTGGCTTTTTAAGGAACTCCGCTTTGGATTGTCGGATCGGATAGATTAAATACTTAGGATTTGGACAGCGACATAACTTTGTCTTTGTCGTTTTCACGTCGCCCTAGCAAAAGCACCTTTCCAGTTAATCTGAATCACAATAACTGAATTCATACCCGACCTCCTCGCCATTTTGGAATATGTGGGTGGGGCACGCAATGTAAAAAAAAACTGGATTTTGGGCCTGATAAATTAAGGTCAAGCATGAAGATATCCCTCATTAGCAATCACTGGGATTTTATTTGTCATAAAAAGTCTAAAGAGACAATTCTAAGTTGCCTTAAAATTACTACCGGGAATCCATCTTTGGTGTCATGGATGTGGCCAACCCAAGAAATCATATAATTTTTTTCAATACTTTTTGATTTTTTTTCTTGGTGCCAAATTTTTCCCTGACCTCCGAATAATTTCCCTGACTTTCCCTGACTTTCCATGACCACTATGAGCTTCCCTGACTTTTCCCTGACTTTCCCTGACTTTCCAGAAAGTGGACACCCTGTAATATTTTAAATTGATAAATAAAATAGGTAACAAAAAAAATTATTAACATGGAAAAATTAGCCATGAAAAAATTCTCCTAACTTTAACTTTAATCTTATTTTGTGGATATCGAAAATATTCAATATGGGCCTTGTAACTCTTGTAAGCTAAAACCTCAATGAATTAAAATGCTAATATGGCAAACTAAATTGACCTACATCATTATGCAACATTCTACAGGGATGTTTAAACAGTGCAGGCTCCGCGGCCTGAATGCAAATGTGAGCCTGCGAGGGCTGGCGCAGTGCGGGACGAATCCGTGCTTTATCTTTATCTCTAGTATTTATTAATATTAACAGGTATCACTGCATGGCTGAGGCAAATACTGTTCCAGTTACACAACTCTGCTGAAATAGGCAAGTTGTGCCATACTAATACTAATTTGGTAACTTAGACTGGTAAACATCATTGACCTACATCACTATGCAACATTCTACAGGGGTGTTTAAACAGTGCACACTCAAAAGTGAGCCTGTGAGGGCTGGCGCAGTGCGGGAAAAATCCGTGCTTTATCTCTATTAGCCTGTTTCTTTCTTTCTTTTTATTCTTTCTTTTAAATTTAACAAATACCTCTGTACCGAATATTGTTCCAGTTACACATCTTTACTGAAGTATGCACACGGTGCAGAATCTATATGTACTAATACTAATTTGGTAAACTTGAATGACCTACATCACTATGCAACAGTAGGTACCCGTATACCGGGGTACAGTAAACGGCCATAAAGAATGCACATCGGTTTTTCGTCTTCGTAGAGCGTTGTCTCTTTCCTGTGCATTCCTTATGGCCGTTTACTGTAGTTAAATAGTGCACGCTCCGCGGCCAGAATGTAAATGTGAGGGCTGGCGCAGTGCGGGCGAATCCGTGCCTTATCTCGAATAACCTGTTAACAGGTACCAGTGCGCCGAATACTGTTCTAGTTATACAACTTTGCTGAAGCATGCACACTGTGCACAATCCTTACTAATTCTAATTTGGTAAACTTCATTGAGGGTAACCCGAATATGAATGAGCTTCCGAGCTTCATATGAATGAGGAAAATTATAAACGCTAATGTAAGATTACATGCTTAATATAGCTATTATTGAGTTTGCGCATAATGATAGCCTGTATTTTTTTTCTACTCTTATATTTAGTCAGGCTGTGAGCTATAAATACTACTTATGTGAGTGAATCTCTACACAATCTCTACACATTATAATATTTTAAATTGATAAATAAAATAGGTAACAAAAAAAATTATTAACATGGAAAAATTAGCCATGAAAAAATTCTCCTAACTTTAACTTTAATCTTATTTTGTGGATATCGAAAATATTCAATATGGGCCTTGTAACTCTTGTAAGCTAAAACCTCAATGAATTAAAATGCTAATATGGCAAACTAAATTGACCTACATCATTATGCAACATTCTACAGGGATGTTTAAACAGTGCAGGCTCCGCGGCCTGAATGCAAATGTGAGCCTGCGAGGGCTGGCGCAGTGCGGGGCGAATCCGTGCTTTATCTTTATCTCTAGTATTTATTAATATTAACAGGTATCACTGCATGGCTGAGGCAAATGCTGTTCCAGTTACACAACTCTGCTGAAATAGGCAAGTTGTGCCATACTAATACTAATTTGGTAAACATCATTGACCTACATCACTATGCAACATTCTACAGGGGTGTTTAAACAGTGCACACTCAAAAGTGAGCCTGTGAGGGCTGGCCCAGTGCGGGAAAAATCCGTGCTTTATCTCTATTAGCCTGTTTCTTTCTTTCTTTTTATTCTTTCTTATAAATTTAACAAATACCTCTGTACCGAATATTGTTCCAGTTACACATCTTTACTGAAGTATGCACACGGTGCAGAATCTATATGTACTAATACTAATTTGGTAAACTTGAATGACCTACATCACTATGCAACAGTAGGTACCCGTATACCGGGGTACAGTAAACGGCCATAAAGAATGCACATCGGTTTTTCGTCTTCGTAGAGCGTTGTCTCTTTCCTGTGCATTCCTTATGGCCGTTTACTGTAGTTAAATAGTGCACGCTCCGCGGCCAGAATGCAAATGTGAGGGCTGGCGCAGTGCGGGCGAATCCGTGCCTTATCTCGAATAACCTGTTAACAGGTACCAGTGCGCCGAATACTGTTCTAGTTATACAACTTTGCTGAAGCATTGCACACTGTGCACAATCCTTACTAATTCTAATTTGGTAAACTTCATTGACCTACATTACATCACTAATCACTATTATATTTTGATCAATAAAAAGATTTATTTTTTATTTTTTATTTATGCAACGGGACACCGGAGTAGTCAAACAGTGCACTTTCCGCGGCCGGAATGCAAATGTGAGGGCTCGCCCAGTGCGGGGCGAATCCGTGCTTTATCTCTAATAGCCTGTTAACAGGTAGCACTGCGCTCTTCTCAGTCGTTCCCTCATGGCTGAGGATCGTGACCAACAGTGATTTCTCTCCACTTGACGCGGTCTAGGGCCATATGGACTGCCATCTGCATGGAACCACAAGCTTTCTTCACGGTCTCAGCCCACCTTAGCGGTATTCCACCCCTGGAGCATCGGCCTTCGACTTTGCCGAGCATAATGTTCCTTTCGAGAGTGTGCTGTTTAGAACGCATGATATGCCCGAAGACTGACAACCTCACCTGCCCGCGCTGGTGTTTCATTTGGACCATCAGCGGCGGTGGCTCTCTAGCAACCACGGTCCCCCTGCTAGATAACGGACGAGGCAATGGCGTCCGAGCAATGGCGGTATAACCATACGCCCTGCCGGGCAACCGGCAGGATGAGGCTACAACGACCTTGGAACCTAAATCGTTCCTAAAATGGCTGGCGCAGAAAGCAAGGGGAAGCTAGTGCGACTATTTTTCCCAAGAAAACCAACATGAACCACTGCGCTAAATGTTGTTCAATTTACACGACTTTGCTCAAGCAAGCACACTGTGCACAATCCATGCTGATATTAATTTGGTCAACTTCATTGAACTACATCACTATGCAACAGTAGGTAATCGTATACCGGGGTAGTCAAACAGTGTACTTTCCGCGGCCGGAATGCAAATGTGAGGGCTCGCCCAGTGTGGGGCGAATCCGTGCTTTATCCCTAGTAGCCTGTTAACAAGTACCACTGCGCTGAATGCTGTTCAAGTTACACGACTTTGCTGAAGCAAGCACACTGTGCATAATCCATACTAATATTAATTTGGTCAACTTCATTGAACTACATCACTATGCAACAGTAGGTAATCGTATATCGGGGTAGTCAAACAGTGCACTTTCCGCGGCCGGAATGCAAATGTGTGGGCTGGCGCAGTGCGGGGCGAATCCGTGCTTTATCTCTAATAGCCTGTTAACAGGTACCACTGCGCCGAATACTGTTCCGGCTACACAACCGCCGGACAGTGAATAAAGTTCCTTCCTAATCCTAATTCTGCCCCTTTAGCACAACTTGCCTTGTCGCGCGCGAGTCCATACATCAAGCGCGACTTCAAGTATGGACTCGCACGCGACAAGGCAAGTTGTGCTAAAGGGGCAGGAGAATACTACTAAGTTATTTTTATCTGTTGTTTAGTCCAACCTACTATACATTTAATGGGTATTGTGTATATAAATATAGGTGAGTAGGTGACTCATTTAAGGAATGCGATAGTAATAAAATGTAAGTATGTATGTACAAACATTACCTACAGCTGGCATGACCACCTGTATTTTAATCGTATTATTTTACATATCCACAGCTAAAATAATAATGTCATTATAGATCTGAAAAGGAGGTAGAATGTAGGAGGACACAAAAAATATTCATACATCAAGTTGAACATGAATTGGCTTACTTTGACTCACCAGGAAACGAGTCCATTTATAGTGCGCGTAATATGCATACAAGTCGTACTACAACGTTCACAAACCGCAGCTCGTTGAGCGTCACAGTGGGAATTTAATTGAACTTCGATAGGTTGCTGGTACTGCTAAGGATAATAATTTGAATAGAACTTCGGCTCCGGTTTTGGCGCTCAACAATGGATTTAAATAAAATGGGCTAAATAAGCACTTAAATATAACTTTCGTTTCGAATTAAGCTTGATTTAATTTTCTGTTTTTGCATCAAGCGCGAGTCAGTGACTGTTTTTGCACGAAGTGCCTACCTAGTGCGTGCAGATTTTATGATTTCGAAAAGCCTCTAGACATGACCGAGCATAGCCCCAGAAAGCTCGTAAATCAAATGTTACAACACAACTCAAAAAACATAAGTACCAACATAGGTATACTATTATTGTTGTCCATAACAATAACAATATAAGGGAAGCACTGACCATAAAAGTGACCTGGAAAGGTGATATTTAGTACGGAGGCTAAGCCGGACGAAGATAACCGGGTTTGATCGCGTCTGACCTTTCGAGCCGACTAGCTAAGCCACGTACAGACGCCATCAGAGCGACCAAGGTGCTCACAAAATACTAAACACACCTCTACTGTTAAGGCGGTAGGGTGCGTGTTCAGATACTTTTGAGCACATGAGGAGCTCCCATAGATTTTATAGTGACTGTACTCATACGTAAACAGCAACAGCGGAAGTCGGACACGAGCAAAACAATGTAGCGGAGCTTTAATAACAAGATAACTCGCCTCACAGCGCGGATAGTGGCTTTACCTTTCACGATTATTTGGTTAAATTAGAAGTTCACTTGTTTCCGTAGTTTCCGCACTAACTCCGACTGATGGGCTTATTGTTCCGAAGTTTACGTCTTTCAATACTAATATGCTATTTTAAAACGTAATATTATTGTATTACAGGCATCTTATATTTTGATTTATGTTATTGGGACTAAAAAAATCCGAAACAAAAAATCAGCAAATGCTGAAAACTAATAATCGTTAGTCAAGTTAAAATATACCCTTGGACTCAGGTTTTTTACTACTTACTAATCTTTAGAAGTTGCAATCTGTATAAACAGTTATGTTATGAGTCAGTTTTAGATAGTTGCTCAAATGCTCATATATAAATATAATTTACCTTGATTTGAGATCATCGTCGACAATATACGCATAGGCCTGGTCACTTTCATCATCTGTGTTCCCACTGAAATTTGACACTGACGACATAGCATAGTTCTGTTCGGAGTCCTCAGAATCACACTTTTCACTTCTTTCGACCACAGGGCTCTTAGGCTCCAACGTCTCCGGCACGTTCGACTGCGAGCGCATCGTTTGCAGCTCGTAGATCAACATTTCATGGTTATTCATATCCTTCATCACTATCCCCGGCGAAGCATTGCCGTTACTCATATTCTCGGAATCCTTACCTTTATCAATAACAGTATTAGCTTCATTCTTTTTGTTGTTTCTACTGGCAATTATTTCTGAAATTAGCATCTCTGTGACGCGAGAGGTTTTACGTTCGAGTGAATTGTTATTTTTATTTACAGTTTCGTCACGATTAGGAGTGTCGGGGGCGTTTTGTGTATCCGGGAGGTTATTGACATGCTTTGACGGGCTATTTCGTAATCTGTCGTCGAATTCCTGAACTTCCTCTACGGTGGCGTAAGGTGCTTCTATCGTCGGGCTCTGTGGGGGTTTAGCATCTACGGGCGACGAATATGGACTCACTTCAGGAGTTGAAGTCGTCGGAGAACTTGGAGACGACGGTATTGATCTTTTTCTTTCTAAGGAATTCCTATGGACAGGTAAAAGTTTCATTGGTTTCAACTTAGGTTTTGGTGATAGAGGCGGCGGAGGTGCTTTACGTAAAGGTAAGTTTTTTCCACAAAACTGGACGATTTCGTGACTTTACCCTTAGCGTCTTGATCTAATTTGTTCGATGTCGACAAGGACCTTACTAAAATTTGTTTACATGTTTTAACCGCTTTAGAATTAAGTGATTCGTTGGATCTCTTATTCGAAGCCGGGGACTGTATAGAGCTGCTGTCGCTGGAGCTTCGCCTAGAGTTTTGGCCGCTCGACTTCCTTTCATCGGACGAGGAGCTTCGGTCGCTGATGACATCTTTAATGAACGACTTGACTCTGGCCAAGCCATTCTGTTTGGGTGAAACCGTCGAAGGGCTAGCGGAACTTCGATCTAATGTTTTGGCTTTGGTCGTGGCTTGCCGATCCTTAGACAAGGTCCGAGATTTGACGAGGCTGGCCTTGGAATCGGCGACCGCTTTCCTCGTTTTCGCTAGGGCCTCGGCGACGACGCTCTGGTTGGGCCGCGGCGGGACCGGTGGTGGGCCTTTAATTTTGCTGTTCTTCATGGGTTGTGTGTTGGTCTGTACCATCAGCATTGTTGAAGCGTCACTCGTACTATAAAAGGAGGGCTATAGTATAAGGAGCGCATGTGTACGTAAGTCGTCACTCGCGAGCACTATGAGGCGCGTGGTGCGGTACGTCCGTCCCCGCGGCCGCGCGTCACGGACTGAGGCGGCCGGCCGGCATCGGCAGCGGCCCGCGCGACCGAGCACCTTGTCGTTTGTCTGACTGTCCTAACACCTCACCTCATACTTTGCATACTCGTGTATTACGCCTGATGCAAGTTTGCCGACACGTTGTTTATTATTATTGTTTTTTATGACTTCGCGCAATATAATGTATTGAATAATAATTACCGAAATAATTACCTAGTAGATTTTAGGTATACCGTTAATTAACAAAGTTATACTAAGTTAATGTATATGACATACATTAGATATTTGGCAGTGTAAATATATAAAAGTTCCGTACCACAGCTACTTGTAAAGAGGTTGACCTCTCATAAGTGAAGTGATTGTTGCGTACAGGAGACGGCGGTGCGCCGTGTCCACATTGCGGCGCGAACGCCATTGTTTTGCCGACACAATAACCCGAGCCCAGCCACTCTTTCGATATTAAGAGCGCTATGACAAAAAAAGGCGATATATTGTAAAATGCACAATATTTATCGACAAAATTGTACACTTTACTCATACTAAAAGACAGTGAAAGTACTTGTTTCAGTTAGAACATCTTATTAACTGTCGGTTAAATAAAAAACATATGAAAAAAAAAGCTTTTTCAATTAGTAATGATTGTTTTTCTGATGCTCGTTTAGGAAAAACCGCGTGAAGCACAGAATTCGGAGCTCTTATTATGTACAATTTGATAAGATCACTCTCATAAATGAGGTAAATTTAAGTTCCAAATATCTTGTACTTAAGGCCCATTAAACAATATTTATCATTTAATCCTTTGAAATTGAGAAATTGAAAGTAAAACGAACTCAATTTTGTCTTGAAAATACATCGAAACAAGTGATCATTTCTCCGAAAATCTACATGTTATCGAAGTTATTTTAGTATATAAATAATCTGCACAATGTGCTTAAACTGCTGTTATCCATTTGTCGTTATAATATTTTATCATGATTTTTTGCCAATTTTTTGAAAACTAGCCTTCCTGTCGCTATTTTACCGGCGACGGACGCCTGCGATTTCAGTGCCGCGCCGGAGCTCGAGGAGGTAAGACGTATGTCGCTTTGGTCTCCGAGTTTTCATCGCAAACGTCGAGAATATTTATTGTTGTGTGGGTCGGACGCCTTGTTTCTACACGGGCTATCCTCGCATTGTGTGTGTGTAAACAGCGACCAACGAATTTGATCCTAGATCCGTAAATATTTGCTTTGCTTTTGTAATACTTTGTTATGTTTAAATGTTAAAGTATTACAACGTTGTGATGATAAAAATGTGAAAATTACAATACGGTCAAGATGATAAGACACATCAAGATGGTACTCGGGATCTGATGATGGAGCCAGAAGGTGGTCACCAGTACCAGTGAACCATGTAAGTAAACGACTTCGTGTTTAGGCTCGTTGGGTTCGTCTCAACAAGACCTTTGACAAGAGGTGGTACTCAGGGTCTGATGATGGAGCCAGATGGTGATCACCAGTACCAATGAACCATATAACTAAACCCAGAGATGGGGAAATCGTAATCGATTCCGGATTACACGATTACTTGATTTTACTTTGTAATCTGACACTACTGGGTGTCAGATTACTTGTAATGTAATCAAGTGAAACGGTAAATTACCATTACATGTAAAGGAATCACTAATCATCTATACAATCATTACTATTACCAATAATTCGGAATCATAGTCGATTCAAAATAACTGAAATTATTGACTTGATTACTTTCAGATTACGAATATGTAGTACCTCAGATTGCTGACTGTCACTTTGACACAAAAGTCGTCATGGGTGTCGTAAAATAGGTTTTAGGAGGTGCTGATTCCAAAATTAATGACTAATGTTCAATCTGACATTGCTGACTGTCACTCTGACACAAAAGTCGTCATGGGTGTCGTAAAATAGGTTTTAGGGGTGCTGATTCCAAAATGAATGACCAATTTGGAATCTGACATTGCTGACTGTCACTTTGACACAAAAGTCGTCATGGGTGTCGTAAAATAGGTTTTAGGGGGTGCTGATTCCAAAATTAATGACCAATGTGGAATCTGACATTGCTGACTGTCACTTTGACACAAAAGTCGTCATGGGTGTCGTAAAATAGGTTTTAGGAGGTGCTGATTCCAAAATTAATGACTAATGTTCAATCTGACATTGCTGACTGTCACTCTGACACAAAAGTCGTTATGGGTGTCGTAAAATAGGTTTTAGGGGGTGCTGATTCCAAAATTAATGACCAATTTGGAATCTGACATTGCTGACTGTCACTTTGACACAAAAGTCGTCATGGGTGTCGTAAAATAGGTTTTAAGGGGTGCTGATTCCAAAATTAATGACCAATGTGGAATCTGACATTGCTGACTGTCACTTTGACACAAAAGTCGTCATAGGTGTCGTAAAATAGGTTTTAGGGGGTGCTGATTCCAAAATTAATGAGCAATGTTCAATCTGATATTGCTGACTGTCACTCTGACACAAAAGTCGTCATGGGTGTCGTAAAATAGGTTTTAGGGGGTGCTGATTCCAAAATTAATGACCAATGTTCAATCTGACATTGCTGACTGTCACTCTGACACAAAAGTCGTCATGGGTGTCGTAAAATAGGTTTTAGGGGGTGCTGATTCCAAAATTAATGACCAATGTTCAATCTGACATTGCTGACTGTCACTTTGACACAAAAGTCGTCATGGGTGTCGTAAAATAGGTTTTAGGGGGTGCTGATTCCAAAATTAGTGACCAATTTGGAATCTGACATTGCTGACTGTCACTTTGACACAAAAGTCGTCATGGGCGTCGTCAAATAGGTATCCGGACTTCCGGAGGTGTTTGAAAACTAATGACCAATTTGGAATCTGACACTGTTGACTGTCACTTTGACACAAAAGTGATCATGGGTGTCTTCAAATAGGTTTTCATGGGTACTGATCTCAATATTAATGATCAATTTGGAATCTGACATTGCTGACTGTCACTTTGACATAAAAGTCGTTATGGGTGTCGTCAAATAGGTTTCCTTTCCAGGGGTACTGTGCAATGTCAGGTTCCAAATCGGTCATTACTTTTAAAATCATTTCATTAATTTTGGAATCAGTGCCCCCTAAAAACTATTTGACAACACCCATGATTCCTTTTGTGTCAAAATTACAATTAGCACTGTGAGATTCCAAAATAGTCGTTAATTTTGGAATCAGCACCCCCGGAAACCTTTTTGAAGACACCCATGACGACTTTTGTGTCAAAGTGACAGTCAGCAATGTCAAGATTCCAAATCGGTCATTAATTTTCAAATCAGCACCTCCGGAAACCTATTTGACGACACCCATGACGACTTTTGTGTCAAAGTGACAGTCAGCAATGTCAGATTCCACATTGGTCATTAATTTTGGAATCAGCACCCCCTAAAACCTATTTTACGACACCCATGACGACTTTTGTGTCAAAGTGACAGTCAGCAATGTCAGATTCCAAATTGGTCATTCATTTTGGAATCAGCACCCCCTAAAACCTATTTTACGACACCCATGATGACTTTTGTGTCAAAGTGGCAGTCAGCAATGTTAGATTCCACATTGGTCATTAATTTTGGAATCAGCACCCCCTAAAACCAATTTTACGACACCCATGACGACTTTTGTGTCAAAGTGACAGTCAGCAATGTCAGATTCCACATTGTTCATTAATTTTGGAATCAGCACCCCCGCAAACCTATTTGACGACACCCATGACGACTTTTGTGTCAAAGTGACAGTCAGCAATGTCAGATTCCACATTGGTCATTAATTTTGGAATCAGCACCACCTAAAACCTATTTTACGACACCCATGACGACTAGGGTGTGCAAACCGGTTAACCGGTTAACCGAAAAACCGGTTAACCGAGACTTTTTGGCCTCTGTTAAAAACCGGTTTTTATAGTCTCTAACCGGTTAATAACCGAAACTGTATTTATTTCTCAAAATTTGGAAAATTAGGCATAAAAAGGTTTAAAACTACGTAATTATTTAATGTTTTGTAATAATAAAGATTTATACATTACTTTTCATTGACAACATTATTATCTGTAATGATTTTATTTTAAAAATTAGTCCCGAGTCTACTCAATTATACATTTTATACAATACAGTAGTCCGATTAGTATATTACGACTCCGCATAGACCTAACGTCCAACCTCTTACAACGACATAGTACAGGTATTTATTTGGTTTTCGTGTGTGATAGTATGAAAGTACATCCGTTTATTACGACTTCCATTTTAACGACCAGCCGCTTTTTACGACACATTTGACACAGAATCCGTTCGTCAAGTTCAGATGCAACGACGAGCGACAACGTTTTTAACCGACTTCAAAAAAAGGAGGAGGTTCTCAATTCGACTGTTTTTTTTGTATGTATGTTACTCGATATCTCCGAGAGTCGTGGACCTATTTTCAAATTTTTTTTTTAATCGAACGGGTATAACCCCGAGATGGTCTCATTGGCACCAAGTCGGGGTCTGATGATGGGATCTTGGAGAAATCGAAGAAACTCTTCAAATGTTATAGGCACATGTAATGTTTTTAGTGTATTTTTCAAAGGTACACCAGTATTTACGCCTGATGGTTATAATTTTATGTGGCTGAGCTGATGATGGAAGGTCAACTCCTCAATGGTTAGGAGTTAAAGGATAATTCTTTCACTACTGTAAATATATTCAGACTGATACATATAATATCAATAGGAACCACTAAAAATCAACAAATAAATAAACTTTTTAACAAAAAATAAAACCGCCTTCAAAAATAAGCGCGTTACAAAACACGGAGAAACTAAAAAGCAAAAAATAATAAACCTTTGAATTCAGATTCCTTATCGGATTGCAATAATAGACATCCAAATTATAAACAAATCAATTATTTTTGGAGTCGGGGCCAGCCTGCGTATGGTTGGGTGGGGCAAACAGGAAATAGCAAAGCGACGAACAGGTCTGGTACCGACTACAAAAATAATTGATTTGTTTATAATTTGGATGTTTAGATTATTGCAATCCGATAAGGAATCTGAATTCAAAGGTTTATTATTTTTTGCTTTTTAGTTTCTCCGTGTTTTGTAACGCGCTTATTTTTGAAGGCGATTTTTTTTTGTTAATTAGTTTTACTAGTAAATTGAGGAAACAAAGCTACTTCCACCCGAGCACGGCCCCCTGTCTTGCCTACAAGTAGCAAGATTACATTGTGGCCATGTAACTTTTTGGAGTATTGCTTTTAGAATTTTAACAATTTGTTCGCCTTGGGTCTAATCTTATAAGCTAAATAGAACCCAATTTGTATTTTTCGATTGCGTATAAACTAGCTTTACTTACAAATGATGAGCAAGCACGCATACTAAAAATTACTTTTTCTAACTAAACAAGTCACAATAAAATAAGGTATTAATACTATCATAATAATACCCTGTAAATAAACCTATTGATTGAAATGTTTTAGTAATAGAGATGTAGAATTTACTTTTAATTAAAAGAAATGAAATTCGTTTTGTACGACATTCGGTTAGTACGACGTAATATCAGCGGTCCCTAGAGCGTCGTTGTAACCGTATATTTCAAACTATATTTTTTTTAAAGAAAGGTAAAATGGAGATCTTGGTTTTCTTACATCAATTGCTTGTATTACTAGGGGCTCTGGGAGCTATAGACCTTCGCGACATGCCTAGAAAACGCAAAACTGACGAATTATATTCAAATCACACCAGCCTTTTTAGCAATTTCCGCATTTTACAAAATTTCCAAAAACTGGATAAAAATGATCTTCATCGTGCAAGTAATACCTACTACGATATCATCAACATCAGAATTCTTAAAGGTAATGGTAATTATTGCGTAGTACGGCCATTTACTTAAAATCCTCAAAACCGGTTAATAACCGGTTAACCGGTTTTGAAGGAAAAGTCTCGGTTATTAACCGGTTTTTAAAGTTAACCGGTTTTTGCATACCCTAATGACGACTTTTGTGTCAAAGTGACAGTCAGCAATGTCAGATTCCACATTGTTCATTAATTTTGGAATCAGCACCCCCGCAAACCTATTTGACGACACCCATGACGACTTTTGTGTCAAAGTGACAGTCAGCAATGTCAGATTCCACATTGGCCATTAGTTTTGGAATCAGCACCCCCTAAAACCTATTTTACGACACCCATGACGACTTTTGTGTCAAAGTGCCAGTCAGCAATGTCAGATTCCAAATCGGTCATTAATTTTTAAATCAGCACACCCGAAAACCTATACTCGTGGTATATGCACTTGAAATGTGAAAGTGAAAATGCTAGAATGACATGTAAACCACGAAGTTTTATAGTCATATTGTTCATTGGTATTGGTGACCACCATCTGGCTCCATCATCAGACCCTGAGCACCATCTTGAAGTAATTAGAATTGTATTTGTCTTATTTTATCATCATATAAATATAATTATACTTTACTCTAATACTTATCATATAACAAAAGCAAATATTTGGGATGGGATCTACTTTTATAATTATTACTTTAATTTTTTAAATAAATTTTAACATAATTGATATTATTTCGCGCTATATTCTCGTATTTTCGTACAAAATAATGTTTATTAGAAACCAAAAGTTTATATCGAGATAGTAGATTGTGGTTGTTATCAAAATTCCATAGAAAGGATCAAGATTGTTTTGTCCATTATTGTAGTGCGAGCGAGTGATAAGACGTGCTAGAAAGGGTCGGCATATTGGGCTCGCGCGGCGGGTAAAATACCTAATTTCGCCCGACGCCGAAATGTTATAACGCTCTTAAGGAAATACAGCGTATTGCACTCTATTGTGGTCAAGTTTGTGTAACTCGTGCAATTTATAGGGTACTAAATGCAAAATCTTTTGGTTCGTATCTTCGTAAATATAACAGCAACCCTTTCATTTCTGCGGTTCGAACCGCAGATCATATAATACTACTTTAAACATACTATTTTCTGAAGTTGTGTTGCAGTTTATGTTTTTTTATGTCTATTTTTTTATAATAAGGATTTGATTTCAGGGTCTGACACCTGAGCTAAATTTGGTTACTTTCGAGCTTTCTCAAAAACTCTGGTACATACTCTTAATAAAGTCAATCTAAAGCATTGTTTAAAAGGGATAGCTTGACATTTAAAAGTGTTATTTATCTTCTTTTGATGTAACTTCAAAGTAAAGTGCATACAAAAATCATCAGGTAAGTATGTAGGAATGAACAGCCAAGTAACTGCCTCCTAGATAAATCAGTACCCTTTAAAGCAGGAGATTTGAATCCTTTCCAAGTTACGGATGTTATATTTATGTATACATATTTGTAGTATGTATATCAACACCAAGTACTCAGAGTACAAGTAAAGTAAAGTAAAGTAAAGTAAAATTCTTTATTTGCATTAAATTGCATTTCAAGCTTTGCATAGTTTAGTTAAGTTTGGCGGGGCTGATCTTTGTTAAGCTTTGAATACATTTATTGCCTTGGATAAGGCTAAAACATACAACATTTGGATTATTTTTCACTTTTAAATTTAGTGTCAGTCTAATAGAATTGTTCAAACCCTTTTATTTATTACAAAATTAATTCTGTATGAGGATGTTTATAATATTTCTAGTCTGTGTGAGGGTTTCAGGCATAAGCTATGGCAACAGCATTCACCTCATGTGGCAACCAACCAATGTAGACAACTATGTAGACAGCAGTGGCGGGGCGTGAAAATTTTCGTTGGTAAAGCCGGAGGGGTTTTTTGAATCTGTTTTGTATGGACTTCTACAGATACTAGATAATTTTAGGGAACCCGTTGGGAATCGTTGTATCATCCGCCACTGGTAGACATGACATGTCTCAGTGGCAGTGGCTGAATAACCAGCCTCATTAAAAGCAGCCATCTACACTGTCTTTTTGATACACAAGGACATTACCTTGTAAGTCTCCTTGCTCTGCATGGAGGAGCCAAACAATAATACAACTTATTTATTTAAAAAATATCAACATTATTGATTGAATAGAAAAGGAAAAGCAGATCAGATACAAGCAATCATTCTGAGTTTGTTTGTTTCTATATTCATATTATGTGATATTATGCCCGTTAGATTGCTTAGTGCTTGAAAACAGATTAACATAAGTAGTAGATAAGTAATAGTAGTGAATCTTAAGTATCCACCTACCCAATAGCAAACAAGATAATACAGTGCTGTAATGTCTTGCTTGCCATTGCTAGTAAATAATGTAGATGTGGAAACTAATGTATTTGGAGCCTCGTCTGCCAACAAACCATACTCTGGTTTGGCAGAAGTTATAATTTAGTTTTAAGTTTTAGGTTTGAATAAACATTTATTTCATCATGTGTTCATTAGTCCCCTACCTAGATGAATGGATGGGACATAAGCCATAGCCTTTATGGTCAGATGTCCTAATAGTAGTACAAAATATAACCAATGAAATTGAAAAAAACAGTTGATTTTGTTTTGTTTCAACTAATTAAGAAAAAACAAAAATTTGCTATAATTGCTATTAATTAACATGGGTTCAGATTGGTTTTGCAATTTTCCTTGTAGGGTGGAGAGCACTCTTATGTATTACTAGCTTTTGCCCGCGGCTTCGCTCGCATTAAATTCAAAAATTGTGAAATACTCCATACAAACTTCCACCCCCCGTTTTATGGAAGTGGGGGGTAAGAAAGAGACAAAATGTAGCCTATGTCACTCTCCATCCCTTCAACTATATCCACTTAAAAAATCACATCAATTTGTCGCTCCGTTTTGCCGTGAAAGACGGACAAACAAACAGATACACACACTTTCCCATTTATAATATTAGTATTGATGTATGAGGTCAGAGTTTACTTATAAAGGCTGATTGTTTATTAGGCAAGCTTTTAAGAACCTTTATTTCAACAATAATTGTTAGAGATCTATAAATTAGTAATACTGATTGCTTTAGTTGTGAGATGAATACCTAATTTTATATCTGTGGGGGTCTTAAATATCAGCAAAGAAAATGTATCTACTACACTTACTAGTTTACACCTTCCCGTGTTTTCTACTTGTGGCTGAACTTCCAATCCTGTCTGCACATAGGACACTGCTGTTGGGGCTGGGACTGCAACCACTTCACGATGCAGTGGATATGGAAACAATGCCGACACGCGCCCCAAACTAGCGGACAGTCGTCGCCAGGTAACTTGCAGTCCGGACAGCAACTATCGAAAGGCATGCGACAGATCCCGCAGTTGTCGTCGTTGGCGATCCAACGCCACGTCGCGACCCCCGTCCAACCTACACAAAAATGTATTTATGGATTATTCCCGTACGACACAAACAAAACAAACCGATTCAAGGCCCAGTAGGGTACTGACTTTTAACTGTCACTTTCATATCGTGTTGATATCATCACTGTTTGGTGTTAGAGTTTTAGATGTCCGTGTAATTAAATGTAACGTTGAATGAGACGAAATAATTACGAATACTTAATCAATAATACATAAAAAGCGCGTCGCACGGTTATAACCGCTATCGAAACATGAAAAATTGTTTGACAGTGACAAGTATTTTTGACATTCGATTTAAAAAAAAATGGATTGAATACAAGATTTTTTAGCCACCACAGATAAACGTACGTGTCATAACAAACTATCGGTCCATACATGGATACATAACATCAAATACTATATACTATAATCATCGACCTACAATAGGGACTGAGCTCACACTTTTTTTGCCATACTAAATTGAACCTTATCACCGGCGCATAAAGGCGTTCTTGACAGACAAGCAACAGTGTGTCCACATGAGAGGGTCAAAGTTGGGGCTGGTGTCCCTCTCGCACGTGTGACCAGTGTTAAAAAATTACTATAGTAGTAGTATTTTTACCTGTATGATAACTAAGTTTATAAACTACTTAAATTATTTTCGTATTATATCGAGGCAAGGGTATTAATACCTTGTAACGAATTGGTAAGTCATTATTATGAAGCCATAAAACCAAAAAATTGCGCAATTATTAAAAACCTTTAATTGGGTATTAGTAGATTTGGTAGTAACTTTGAATATTGACTGGTATCCCCAAATGATGACAGTGATGACGTCATTCAAATGATTTTGATAGTGGTAATAAGTGCGAGAGGGACACCAGCCCCAACTTTAACCTCTCATGTGGACACACTTTTTGGCCTAACTACTCATTCTGGTTTAATTATAATTCTGTGACTATAATACGTGCAGCTTCTGACGTTTCCCATACATTGGAACGGCAACAATTTTACTAGCGCCATCTAGCGGTACGAGTTGATCAAAGTAGTTGTTCAGACTTATTTTAGTAAATTAAAATAGAAAATGCTATTACTTGATCTACTTTAACATTTTTAGACGGAATAAAACAAAAAAATAAGAATATGTGACTTTTTTTAATTTTATACTGTATGAAACTAAACTATTTCTTTCAACTCATGCCGCTAGGAGCGCTAGTGTGCATGTTGCCAACTTTGGCACCAAGCTGCACGTATTAACTCGTAGAGTTTACATAGTATTTGATAACATACACTTACTAATAAAAAGTGATATATCTTCCTCACTTTAACTAATAAGTGCGTCGCAACAAGGTCACTTTGTAATGCGGTCATCTGTAGACACTTTATTAACGACTTTTTAGTGCTAACTAGTGACCAACTAGTGACCGACCAAAGGTTCGGTTTCGGCTTCGGCCAGTTTCAGACAAAAAAACCGAAACTTACAAAATTATATAGCCTGACAAGTTTTTATTTGACCCTCGCCGCGTTGCGGATTTTTAGCTGAACTAATAATAATAATATTTTTTGTTCTTATAGGTGTCTGTAGCTCTGCCGTGAAAAATATTTTTAGAATTAAGGAGGCCGTTCCATAACTGCCATCAGTACAGAACAAGGTCCCACTCAAAAAGAAAATAAACCTCGATAACTTCGATTAAGGCACAAGATTTATGGATTTCAGCCTGTGCGAAAAGAAGTAGCGAGTCTTAAAACCTTGCTTATTAAATTTTGATTCTCTAAAACCATGTTTTAATTTTCTATAAATATTAACGGGAAACCAGTACACGCTGTCCCCATTACATATGACGTCGGCACATTATTGCTATATGAAAGCGGTTTGTAGCGACACTGTTTCAGGGCCAAATAAAATCTTGTCAGGCTTTTACTTTTGGGTTGCGTTGAGCTCACTTTTCCAGGATTTTTATAGTTCCTGATAAGGTGATAAGATATCAAAAAACAAATATTGAACTCTAAAAATTAAAATAATACTTACGGTCTAGTTATGATGAGTATAAAAGCGATTTTATACATTTTTTGTCGAATTCAACAAATCTTCTGAAGTTTCGGTTTCGGCAGCACATTTCGGCGTGCCTCGCTCTGTGTGGACCCGGCTAGTAAAGTAGGTAGGTAATTAGAAAAATTAAACGAAAAGAATTCAAAACATTATTTTATTTACTAAAAAAGGGTGTTATAGTCCATTTATTGTACTGTAACTATTTACAAGAGTTAGTGTACTATGACGTGGCATGGAAGCACATATAACTTTGACACGTATAATATAAATATTCCGCAAAACCTAAAATTGAGCAAACAATTTTTAACTAAAACTTAAACATATCCAAGAAGGTTTAACTTAGGCATCGAGGATATATTATTCACAAAATCAATGTCTGCTACGCAGTTTTTCTATCCGCAAGTTATTTTTTATAATTTAAACCATAATATACAAACACTATTTAACTATCAAGGTCAAAATATTAGGGGTTTATGAAAATGTAATAAGGGTTTAGGTAATCTTTCACAGGTTGAGTATACTTAATGAGATAGCGTTATAGCGGTTACCATTCTGGACGTTATTCGCACATCGTTCTTATGTTTGAGCGAGACAACGCTATGAGCGTATTATAGCGAAATCCCTCTCGCACACCGAAGCGCTGTGCGAATCGCATCAAGTGTAACAACCCAATGTAATCTATTACAATTTTTCCAGAAATATTTTGTTGCACCGAATTGCGGGCCATAAGCTATTTAGACGAGCAAGTTATTGTTGCAAGTTTTGAGACAGAAGTATATGCAAGAAAGAGATGCAGATATTTGCCACTCACTCTTACCTATAGTTGGTGTCTCAAAACTTGCAGCAATAATTTGCTGGTCTAAACTCAGCTTTATTCCTTACCACTTAAAAAACTATATGTAGCAACACACTAGTCTTCTCTAGCAACCAAATTCTCAGAAGGCACACAATTTCAGGTTTTGCTAGTACATACATACGCAACAAACAATAACCCTTTACAATCAGAAACATGATTCCCGTATTCTTACATCTAAATTCGTCGCGAGTATGAGAGCCGTTTTACCAAACTTTTGATGTTAATATGATATAAGAAAAACTACAAATGTGGCTCCATAACAAAAGGGTCCTCAAGAAATTCGTCCTTAATTCAGATGCAGGATAAGGGCCTTTAAGGCATGGAACACCACAAAGTGTCTACATGACTGCGCTTATTACACTCGATTCGACAGCACGGCTAGTTTGACTTCGCTTTTTGTTACGTGCACGACTGGCGCTGCGCTATTTGGTAGGTTTTGCCATGTTAAATACCATGGCGTCAAATTAGTTCCATCGGTTACCGATAGCACTAATGTCTGACACTCAATAAGATTACGTGTATTTGTTACAGTCAGCTTCACTTTTTGCCAATTTGCCAATAAACATGCGTACAGTTTCGGTCAAACATCAGATTGATGTGTGAATCGGATCTAGTGTAATAAGAGCCTACCTACAAGCACAGCCCTGTAATGTTAATCTTACAACTGTGCCAAAACAATTATAGAATAATATTATATCAGGCCATGACAACAAGAGGAACTGTTCAAAATGCTGATTTGCATGCTGCGAAATGCTATTTTGTGAAAACGCTCTACCCTATGGCATATTACAAGAACACCCCGGTTTAGTGAGATCGAATTCTGCCATGGACCCCACGAATGTTCAAATTCGCTTTTAAATAATAATAAAATCATTTCTATTACGTAATACCACCAATATTCCTTCATCTAGCTGTACACAAAATATATTATTGCAATTTCATTAAAAATAATATTATAAATAAAACGTATGTTAAGATATAACATTATTACTATAAAGTATAAACAATCTTGGCGTAATCTATGTAAAATGTATTACAATATTGGCATAAAATATAAGTTTCTGTATAAACTTGAGGCACGTTTTTTATGTTATGTTACGGATACATAACTGATATTTGTTGTGATTTGCTAAATGACTAATACATTAATAAACTTATCCAGTTTATGTACCGTTACTTACTTTACGAGAGTGGCATTTCCCGCATTTCACTTAGCACATGAGCCAAATATCTATCGCGCGCAATAGAGGTGCGATACATGTGGCCAATGCGACCAAGTGACGAAATCATGGCAAGCGTCAAGGCTTTCTGAATTAATCAAATAAATAAAATGATGCTACTAAATATTTAGAATTTTTTAAACAATATCACTTAATTTTTCACAGAAACAGTCAATAATATCGAAACGTAACAATCCCATATCTCAAACATTACTTAAAGTAGGTGTTGCCGAATGGGAACCTTTAAATAATAATAATAAAGAGTTTCTTCCAGAAATTTATAACATAAATATACATGAATTACCATAAGCCTGCAGCCCTGCACACACTTGACACTTGCCACTTACCTCAAGTCAGGCTGGCAATTTACTTCGCCCTATGCTATTACTTCGTAAAGACGATCTTATGGGCCGAAACGTAGTAGGCTAGTACATCTGGTGTCCAAAATATACGTTACTGGCTTGCATTGATTGCACATTTGCACATGACGCTACTTGCCTAAAGTCGCCGTCAATAGAACTTCAAGAACTTGTGAACAATGTAAACAAACCTTTTAGTCAAAATGTTTTTAATTTTCATTCTTACTCATCAGATACTGGCTAAATCCATGTGTTATTTAATCAATTCATATCACATTATGATCCTCAACCTTTAAAATAATAAAATTGTGCTAGAATATTGATATTTTATAGAACGGTTTGTTTACACTGTTGACAAATTCTATTTACGGCGATTTTACTTCGTTTCGTCCATTCAAACATTTCAAACGTTCAGTGATCTATAATGCTATAAATCAACAACTTGACCATATAAGGCGATTTTCACACTGCATCCGATTTGCACGTCGTTTCGAAGTTTGAGTAGGATGTCGCTAAAATTGGCGCAGAGCGTTGTCTTGCTCATATTCGGAACTACGTGGGAATCGGATCCATGTGATATGCGCCTAAGGCGAAGTGAAGTGCTAGCCTAAGATAACTCCCGCGGCAAACATCACGCTTGCCGCCTCGGCACGTCCGTAGCGAATGTGAAAGGAAAAGAGTTTCCGTGAGGTCAGTCGGAGTCGCTGCCAGACTCCGAGAGGCAGAGATCGTCGTTGAGCAGTTCGCTGGGCAGCGAGGGAGCTGGACCTGCTGGAAAGCGAACATCATTGTCATAAGGGAACTAGTTTCTAATAAACTCGTACAACAAATAATTAGTGTCTTTGTCTTGCGCTAATACTAGGACCTAAAAGAAAGGGATGAGTATCAAATCGATGAGAGCGGCAATTCGAGGACGTTTATACTTTAAGAGCATATTTATGCGGCGCGTGAACACGCATACGATTTTAATTACATTGAAGATTGTTGGGATTAAATACTTTTAGCATCACCAATCAAATAAAAAAATATAGGACTTCTTACACAGATTGACTGAAATACCATAATAGGCCCTAAATGTCGGTTACACCAAATTGTCTGTCGGTTACACCAAAGTGTGTCTCTAGTGATGAGTCTATCAAAGATGATATGATTGGTATTTAGTTGAGTTCAATGTATGAATGTATGAATGTCCAACCACTTAACTCAGGGTTAGTCTGTCATATTCCATATAAAATGGTGGGTGGGTGGGTCGGTGGTGCAAGTGACCCTTAGGGCCACTAACCCTGAGTTAAATGGTTGGTGCAAGTGGGCCTTAGTGGAGTGAAAAAACAGTGAGTGACCGTTGGCGGGCGGGGGCGCAGAGTCATCGTCGCTATCGCTGCCGCTGTCCGAGTCGCTGTCGCTGGACGACGACGACGAGCTGTCGTCCGCGGGCGGCTGCTGGGAAGTATTAAAACGCTTGTTTATTATCATTACAATTATAATAAGAAAGGGAACATGCGCGGATTCAGGGGGGGGGGGGGGGGGGTCATGGGGGTCATGACCCCCCCTGGAGCCTAAGTTGGCCATACAAATAGACCACGTGACCCCCCCCTGGGGCCCCGGGCCTTTACCACGTGACCCCCCCCTGGGCACGAAGCTGGATCCGCGCTTGAAAGGGACAAATTGTTGAAGGGTCAGACAAGGTAGTATGGGCATGTTTGGTGTATACTCTGAGTTGCAAAACTGCAGTTTTTGACTCTGAGTTGTAGCAACAGAACAGCACCTACGTTACCAGGAAGTGTATAGCCCTCTCTTCCCTCTTCTCAGCATATTTGCGTCCACTGCTGAACATATGCCTCTTTCATGGATTTCCATTCTGTTCTGTAAGCGGCGGTTCTGTGCCAGGTCGGCCCTGCCTTCTTTTTGATATCGTCCGACCATCTGGCTCGTGGTTTCCCCTAGCCCTAGCGTGGTTAGTGTATAGCCCTACGTCATCTAAACGCCTGTGGAATATCACCTGACAAATGTGAAAGTCTTCAAGACGCTCCTCTCGGGCAGGGTTCACGCTCTTGGCAGTATTATTTGTGGAAACTAAAGAGTACTCACGACATCGATCTGCGTGTCGGGCTAATGGTGGCGGTTACTACTCCTGGCGGTTGTCGCACTCGCGCTAGGCATGTTATAATGCCGCGCGCAGCGTTAACCGGCGAGTAGCTAACTTATCTGCGACGGTTATAAAGTACTCACCACATTGATCTGCGGGTTGGGCGGGCGATGGTCGGGCGCGCGGTGTTCGTGGTGCGGCGCGGGCGGCGGCGCGCGGTGGTCGCGCTCGCGCTCGGGCGCGTGGTGGCGCGGCGCGTAGCCGTTGTGCTGCGGCGGCGGCGCGGGCGCGGGCGCGCTGTAGCCGTTGTGTGCGGGCGCGGGGGCGGGGGCCGGCGCCGGCGCCGGCGCGGGCGCGGGACCCGCCAGCTCGTCGAGCCCGATCATCGGCAGCGAGGCTAGCGTGCTGTTGCCGCCGCCGGACCAGCTGGAAATATACATTTTCTCAAACGTGCAATGAAATATTGTCTTTACGTTCCTTAAAATGGGCTGGGAAGTATCGCTTTTTGGGCGCAACGACTCGAGAGGACTGTAAAGGGATTTCATATTATTTTTTAGGCCTAGGCCTGCAAAGTAACTTTTTTTTATAAAATATTGTCCTTTAGAGCATTTTTTTTATTTCATTGTATGTTTGAGAAAGGGAGAGAGGGCGGCACTGTGCCTCTGTTTACATTAGCTCCGCGATTTAACATAAAAATAAATGTTTAAAGTTATGGAAAGTGGCCAAATACTATGTGTAAAAGTGTACAGTGACGGAACTTACCTGAACAATGTGTAGTTTTCAAATACAAGTGAAAGACTAACGATAAATACGTTAAATAATAACTGATGTGTTACCAACAGAAATAAGACATTTTTCGTCACCCAAAACTGAAGAAAACCATCAAGACTTAAAGAGTGAATGATAAAGAACTATACAGTGTCCAATAAAATATATAAAAATCACTATAAAACTAAAATACCTAGGAAGTGAGTGAAAATACAGCCAAGAAGTGCACAATTTAGAACTTTGAGGGTCGATCAAATCTATCGAACGTTAATTATTTACCTACCCAATCGAACAGTTAATAATAGTGACATCTAACGGCGAGCGGCTGAACTAAAACAGGAAGAGATCTACGTATCACCTTACTACTTCAAAAGCTGATAACAAAAGTGTTCCGTGAATCGCCACTAGAGGGCATAAAAATAAAAACTGTATTAACTATCGAGAGTGAATAAAATTGGAAAATATGGATGAAATTAAAGAATTACTTAAGTCAGTTCAAGGTGAATTACGACAGCAAAAAATAGACATGCAGAAAATGCAGGAAGATATTAAAGAAAGTATCAACAGAAATATAAACGAGAAATTTACACATTTGGAAAACAAAACTGACCTTTTACAACAGAAACTTGAATCACAACAAATAAAAATTCAATATTTGGAGAAAACATCAAGAAAGAAAAATCTAGTTTTCTTCGGAGTAGAAGAATGTGAAAAAACTTATTTCGACCTAGAAAATAAAATTATAGACATAATTAATATAAAAATTTTACCTTCCAATAAAATTTGTATTATTTTGCCTGGTATATCCGAGGTCTTTATAGAGAGTACGTCGCAGACGTCGCATCGGACCGATAGATGGCGCCATCGTTCGTTGTAAGTCGCTCCGGCGTCTCACCGCCGCGATGTTGGTAGTCCCGTTTTTCCCCACCTGCAACACAAGGCCCCCGCGCCCCGACTCGCCACCAGCCACCCTCATTGTTGAGGAGAAGTGCCGACGGTATATTAAGCCTACCAGGAAGGCATCACTCAGACCTCGGATATACCAGGCAAAATAATACAAATTTTATTGGAAGGTAAAATTTTTATATTATTTGTGCCGTTTGTATATCCGAGGTCTTTATAGAGACCTGTTTATTATCTCCTGGTGGCGAGTCAGCTGGCGCGCAACCCTTTGGTAGCCCTATTGGCATAGCATAGAAGAATAAGTGAATCAGTTGAACCGATTTGACAGATGTATCAGTCGAAATAGCCTTCGATCCGCGAATATCTCGGTGCCAGAAACGCATAAAGAGATTTTCGTGATGACGTTTAGCTTTAGTCAGCGAATAGTTAGAGAAATGACATTATTATACATCGCAGATCAAAACCAAAAAAAAGATGTAGGCGAGGCTGACTTGAACAAGATACAAAAACCTTAGATACACTATTATTATTAACAGACACGTTATTTTATCAGGTTATAAACCCAATTTCAGACACAAAGTGTGGAAATTAACTGTAAAAGTAGTGTAACTATCTGTACTGTAGCAGGGTAACGTAATTGATACTGCTTTTGTCAACCCTTCGTAAAAATTATCTAAATCAATATTAGCTTTGATATGACTATTTAAAGTCCAACGTCTTACGTCCATATCAAACACAGGAAAAGGTCATCACTCACGCGCCCAAGGGCTATTTGTTACAATACTGGTATTTTCGATCAGACTATTTCGCGTCAAGCGAGCGCGGTTGCAAGCGAGACTCCTGAACTCTGAACTCTTTTTAGTGAGGGCATTTGAGGATACCGATCGCTCGGTAAAACTAGCCTAGAAGATGAAAAGTACGAGCGCTGTCGATTGCTACTACACTGAACGGAGGTATCAGTCGATTTCTTTAAGTCAGTCATTGACTCTTAGGGTAATCCATTACCTAATCCAAAACCCGATGCGACGGATTTCTACTTCGTGCAATGAAGGTCGACAGAGTAGACTGAGAGGTGGAGACGTCCGTGTCGCATCGCTGGTGGTTGCTGAACACGTCGTGGTAGCAGGTCAAGGGGTGAATTTAACACCGCCACACATGCGCGCTTTAAGAGCGTAGGCGGAGCGCAATAATGGCGGTGCACCGCACTAACGCTGGCGTTGCGCCCAGTGGGCGCTAGCGGGAACGAACGAGCGCTGATAGCGAGCGCAACGCGCGCGGGACGCGAGCGGAATGCACGCGCATTCAGCGCGCTGATAGCGTAGCGTTAGCGAAGCGGAATGCGCTTTATGTGTGGCGGAGGCTTAATACGTACCGTTGTACGGCGTAATGCAGGGCTCTCGCAGACGAAGAGGTACGATGACGGGCGAAGCAGAAGAAGGCGAGGTCACCGAAGGTCACTTACTTGGCTCCCAGGGGGTGCATACTGACCTCGTACGACAGTCTGTTGGAGTCAGCAGTTACTGTCGTAGTTACTCGTAACAGAAGAGATGTAGTCCTGCCATCGTACAGCATAACATAACATACAACTGAACTGTGCATAGCATATAGTGCTATGCGAACCTTAATCCGACTGCATGTCACTTCAGTCGCCAGCGCCACCGCCTGTTGAAGATTATTCTCCATCGGAAGAGCTTTAGTTCGTACAATGTTCCGATTATTGAAGGTCTTATCGGGCTGCAGATGCAAGCAAAACAGGGGCGATTGGCCTACAGCTATCGGCAGCTGTACGAGGTAATGCTGGAAACTACAGCGGTGCAACCTTCCTCTGTAGACCACGAAAGTTGTGAAATTTATGAAATCAGGTTCTACGATCGAATCAAGCACTATATCAATTGAGTATAGTCGAGCCAGATGATAACTACTGAAGTACTCCTGAGTTCCTGGCCCCTTTCGCTTTGAGCTGGAATCTGAAGTTCACTAAGGCGAAGCAGGTTTATTTTTCCCAATTTGTTTATTAGAGGCTCGGCGAATAAGTTAATCTCTCGAATGGACAGGGGGCGCCACAAGCCTCCGGGAAATCATCGTGTACTTGGAACCCCCGCGGCCAGATTGCCGATCGGTTTTGGTGTCCGCCCGGTAAACAGACGCACGCTCAGGATGCAGGACGCTGGCTCGAATTCAGATCTGGACATTCTGAAAGGGATTTTTTTTTTTTTTTTTTGCAAACCTTTACGATGTCTTTGACCTACACAATGAGCGATGTACAGGAATCACAGGGTCTTCTCGCGAGGCGCCTCTCCGATTAGATAGCTCGCGAACATCGTCAGGACACCCTCGCAGCAGTGCGGCTCCTCGTCCGGTTATTGACGTCTTACCTCGTTCAACTATGGGTGTCCAAACCACGTTAGGACGTAGCATCTTTAGAATTTATCTGTTCTCACTTCGGCGACGGAGGAGTCCTTGGTCAAAATAGAGTGTAAATACAGTCGTACTTCACGGGAACTGGAAAGAGAAGAGTGGATACCATAGTGTACGGGATGTCAGCTGATAGCGGCGCCCGGCGTCACATTGGAGGGTAGTATCAGCCTGGTCAGCAACAGAGTCTGCAACGATACCGTAGCAGACGGAGCCTGGATAGTCGTGGTCGTGGCACCATTGTAGGGGAAGACAGTGTTCGCGGTGAGCGTGACATCTTAGGCGTTATCAGCGTGGCGGCTAGCAGCACCAAGGGCCCACATCAGCAATCTTACCAGCTTGTCACTGCAGCAGACGCTGTTATGTTCGGCGGTGAGATTGAGACGGCCGTCGTCAGCTCGAAAGGCGTCTCGATGCCCTGTCGCGTCACGCAGTATCGTGCTCGGTGGCCTTCTCGAGGTGGCCGCCGTCAGCGCGGGAGGCACCGGCGCAAGCGTGGCAGTCAGCTACATCGGTGAACAGCATCAACAGAGTTCGCGGCGTCGTCACGGCAAACGCGGCAGGAAAATTAGCGACGCCTTCGCGGTAGCCGCAGTATTGCGCTCGGTGGCGCGATGAAGGTCGCCGCGTCTACAATCTTACCTCGTGCGATCGAGGCGACATCAAGGCGCCAGCATGAGCGTGTCGGCCGACGACACCGGTGGAAAACTTCAAGTAGCTTGCGGCGTTGTCACGGCAGACGCAGCAGAAGGATTGCGACGCCTGTGCAGCGGTTAACAGTATTACGCTCCGCATCACCACTGAGGCGCCAGCATAAGCGTGGCGGCCAGCAATACTGGTGGACAGCTTCGGCAGGGTCGCGTCTCGCGTCGTTGTCACGGCATATGAACGCTCTACATCACCATCGAGGCGCCAGCATAAGCGTGGCGGCCAGCGATACTGGTGGACAGCTTCAGCAGGATCGCGGCGTTGTCACGGCAGATGAGCTCGCTGCATCACCATCGAGGCGCCAGCATAAGCGTGGCGGCCAGCGATACTGGTGGACAGCTACAGCAGGTCAGCAGGATCGCGGCGTTGTCACGGCAGACGAACGCTCTGCATCACCATCGAGGCGCCAGCATAAGCGTGGCGGCCAGCGATATTGGTGGACAGCTTCAGCAGGCTCGCGGCGTTGTCAAGGCAGACGCACGCTCTGCATCACCATCGAGGCGCCAGCATAAGCGTGGCGGCCAGCGATACTGGTGGACAGCTTCAGCAGGATCGCGGTGTTGTCACGGCAGACGAACGCTCTGCATCGTCACCATCGAGGCGCCAGCATAAGCGTGGCGGCCAGCGATACTGGTGGACAGCTTCAGCAGGATCGCGGCGTTGTCACGGCAGACGAACGCTCTGCATCGTCACCATCGAGGCGCCAGCATAAGCGTGGCGGCCAGCGATACTGGTGGACAGCTTCAGCAGGATCGCGGCGTGGTCACGGCAGACGAACGCTCTGCATCACCATCGAGGCGCCAGTATAAGCGTGGCGGCCAGCGATACTGGTGGACAGCTTCAGCAGGATCGCGGCGTTGTCACGGCAGACGAACGCTCTGCATCACCATCGAGGCGCCAGCATAAGCGTGGCGGCCAGCGATACTGGTGGACAGCTTCAGCAGGCTCGCGGCGTTGTGGCGGGGGCAGAAGGTGGCCGCGCTGGTAGCCTGCGTATTGACGACCGATCACTAACGGCACGGCGCTCGCGTCGGGGCAGCAGCAGACATACTTACAGCGTCGCACGCGACGCCTATGCGGCGGCCACAACGTTGTTCGGCGGCACCGCAGAGATGGCCATCGTTAACGAGGAGGCAACTTCTACGTAACCTCGGCGGCGCCGACGCGCGGACAACACTGCCGCGGTCAGCGGCGCTATCGCAGCGCTACAGTAAGTTTCGGCGTCGACACGTGGCTTGGGGCCTCCGCACCGAATCGGAATTCTTTCTAAAATAATATGAATCCGCTCACCCATTCGTCGGAGAAATTCAAACCTCCTTGGAGCGCGGTATTCCTCCACCGCGCCCGCCGCCGCCGCCGCCGCAGCCCGCAGGTCGCGAAGCACGTGGTCCCCGGAGCACGTGGTCCCCGGCGGAGCAACTTACCTACGTTACCGCTTATATTCTCGCGCGAAACTTTTAATACGCGGATAACACTTCCTACTTTAGTCTCGGAAATGCGAATAGTTTAAAAAGAAAACTGATTAACGGTAACGATTTTTGCAGCATGGAACTTTCTTACAAAAAAGTGGGTAGAATCATAAAGCACCGCTCGTTCATTTCTATAGTGAGAACCCCGAAAGACGAATAATGATCGCTAGCGAGGCATAATATATCTCATTATTCAAGACGAACGAGCGCAAATTAAAAGGGAAGAAAGAATTGACGGATGAAATTGAAAAATTTCATAATTCCGAAACGTTATAAGCCACTTTTTAAATAAAAACACGAATAACTCTGGTTTGACCAGAAATAACAAGGAAATAGAAACTAAAAGATTAATTTCGAGACACCATGCTGTAAAAATGTTCGAACGGAATACGCGACAACCGGTCACTTCGGCGTTCGACGAAACAAAGAGGGTGGCTGGTGGCGAGTCGGGGCGCGGGGGGCCTTGTGTTGCAGGTGGGGAAAAACGGGACTACCAACATCGCGGCGGTGAGACGCCGGAGCGACTTACAACGAACGATGGCGCCATCTATCGGTCCGATGCGACGTCTGCGACGTACTCTCTATAAAGACCTCGGATATACAAACGGCACAAATAATAACATTCTTAACATCACCTGCGATAGCAACAACATAGACTCTGTAAGAAGACTTGGTAAAAAGGGGGACAAAGTCAGACCAATAGTTAGTACGTTTACAACGCTGGGGCTAAAAATAAAAATCCAGAAAAATAAGAAGAAACTTGCGAACACACCCTATTATATAAAAGAAGACTTTCCTCCTGAGATACTGGCAAAGCGAAAGGAGCTCCAAAGCGAGGTTGACAGAGAGCGAGAGCAAGGTACTTAGATATGACAAGATCGTATTTCTCAAGAAGCGAAACGAGCCACTAGAACAACAGATTAATGGGAAAAAGAAAAGAAATTTATCAGCTTCGCCTGAAACTTCACAAGCTCGCGGAGAAAACCACACTGAAATACAACCGACAAAGATAAACAAAACAAACTCTATGAATAACTTTCTCATAAAAAAACCAACGTTAAACTACACCTCCGGAATGGCGAGTACCGCTCAACCCCTTTGCTCAAAAACCACACCACAATAGCAATTACAGCCGACCCCTCCCAACCCTACAACAAGAATAGCTACGTCAAAAAGCAAAGACATAGAAAAACAAAACAATATACAACAAGAAACTAAGAACAAAACAAAAAATTCAACAGCCAAATATCTTCCAATCCGGCTGGTCCCCGTGGAAGATCAAGACCAAAACCCTCTAAAGAACAGGTTTCAACACCTTTCAAAATTACAAGAAGCAACTCAAACACATAAAGTATCAAACTCTACGAAAAAAACAAACGACGAGCTCTACATTCTAACCTACAACGTCAGAACTTTGTCTACTCATGAACGATTAATAGAACTAAGTGAAGCAATTAGAGAAATAAAATACGACATAATCGGACTGTCTGAAATACGACGTATGGGCACCCTAATAGAAGAATATAACAACTTCATACTATGCCACATAGGCCAGTCACCCGGTAAATATGGAGTAGGATTTATTGTAAATAAAACTCGCAAGGAATGCATAGAATCCTTCACGGGCATTAGTGATAGAGTAGCATTATTAAATCTAAACATCCAAGGACTACGCATATCACTCATACAAGTGTACGCACCAACTGAAACAGCTTGTACGGAGGAGATGAGCATCTTCTACTCGAATGTCAACAAGGCCATCGATGAAGCTTACAAGGACTACTTAATAATAGGTGATTTAAACGCCAAAATAGGACAACCGAGAAAAGATGAGCTTTTAATAATGAAACCAAATGGATATGGAGAACGGAACCAGCGAGGACAGATGCTAATCGACTTCGCCTTGGAACACAGACTTGCAATTTTAAACACCTTTTACCCCAAAAAACCGAAGCAACGATGGACCTGGCGCTCGCCGAACGGCAAATATAAAAATGAAATAGATTACGTGATGTCGAACAAACCAAAGCTTTTTAAAAATATAGAAGTCTTGAACCTGAACTTTCCTTCGGATCACAGAGCAATCAGAGCAACTCTAACCATCAAGAAACAGAAAAAGAAGCGTACAAGATATAAATATAATAACCTGTCAACATTGAAAACTGAACAAGAAATAACAAATTATAGACAACAACTCGCATCACACCTACAGAACTTAAATAAGAGCCCGGGGGAAACATCGGTGCAAGATTTTTATAACACAATAACAAAGGCTATAACTCAAAGCTTACATGACGCTCGAATACCTAACGAATATTCAAATGACACTCATAAAGTTCTAAGCGAGCGTACACTTGCACTTATCAAGAGAAGACAGGAGCTACATCATACCAAAACCAAGTCTCGAGCCGAAAAAAATGAACTATCAGCCTTATACAAGCTTATTAGTAAATATATAAAACATGACTACAAAACGTACAGATCGAAAACGGTCGAGAAACACTTGAAACAAGCGGGAAGCTCAAAAAAAGCTTTCAAGGAACTACGAACAAATAAATGCTGGATAGATGGTTTGAATCGAGCAGGTAGAACCGTCAATAACCGTAAAGAGATCATAGAGGTGGCAACTGAGTTTTACAGGACACTATACAGCGCCCAAGGAAAAGAGTGCACTGTGCAGAATGAAGTAAACTCTACGAATAACAACAAGACGGGAACTATAACACCTATATCAGAAACTGAAGTCACAATGGCAATAAAAAGGTTAAAGGGCGATAAAAGCCCAGGACCAGATGGCATCACGAACGAAGCCATAAAGTTCGCCCATTCGCTACTGACTCTACCCTTGACACGCCTATTTAACCACATACTAGAAACTGCTGAAATACCATCACAATGGAAAGAATCGGAAATAATTTTAATTTACAAAAAAGGTGATTCAAAGGATATTACTAACTACAGACCTATTAGCCTACTATCGTGTATCTACAAATTATTCTCTACCATAATTAACATCAGAATTAGTGCCACACTAGATACAAAACAACCAATTGAACAAGCAGGTTTTCGAAAGGGCTTCTCGACTGTCGATCATATTCATACGTTGGAACTAATCATGGAAAAGTATCAAGAAAGGCAAAGAGCGCTCTACATCGCTTACGTCGACTATAAAAAAGCCTTCGACACCGTGTCGCACTCAAGTATATGGACTGCTCTGAAGTCTCAGGGAGTAGAACAAGAGTACATACAAATAATAAATAATATCTATAAGAATAGTACAGCTCGAATAAAGCTAGAAACCACCGGCTCTACATTTTCCGTCACAAGAGGAGTCAAACAAGGTGACCCGTTGTCGCCAAAATTGTTTATATCCATACTAGAGTCTATAATAAAATCAATAGACTGGGTAAAAACAGGCCTCTACATCAACGGTAAACATCTAAGTCACTTACGTTTCGCAGATGATCTCGTACTCTTCTCGGAATCGAGCCTACAACTACAAACCATGCTTGACTCACTCAATGCAGCTAGCAAACAAGTAGGTCTCGAAATGAATCTATCGAAAACAATGGTCATGACAAACAGCATAAAAAGAGAAATATCAGTAGACAATAAAATTTTGGAATATACAGATAAATACATTTACCTCGGAAAACAAATCGGATTCGACAGAAATAACAACGACCTAGAGGTAGAGCGAAGAGCGCAAAATACTTGGAATAAATACTGGTCTCTAAGCGAAATATTTAAAAGCAACATGCCAGTACATATCAAAACAAAAGTTATGTCTTCATGCCTCCTACCTTGCCTAACCTACGCATGTCAAACGTGGAAGTATACATCTAGAGTTAAAAATAAAATAATCACCTGCCAACGAGGACTAGAAAGAAGCATGCTTAATATTAAAAAAATAAACAAAATTCGTCACACAAAAATCCGAGAAATCACCAAAGCCAAAGATGCTTTATTATATGCAAAAACACAGAAATGGAAGTGGGCAGGACACGTAGCGAGGCTAAAGGACGAGAGATGGACTAGCAGGGTAACGAAATGGAAGGGCCCACAAGGCAAACGTCGTAAAGCAAGACCGCACACGAGATGGGAAGACGAGATAAGACAAATCGCTGGGCCCTGCTGGTCACACATAGCGCAGGATAGAGACAAATGGAGCTCTTTAGAGGAGGCCTTCACCTTCACCTGAGGAGGGGTTCGTGCATATCAAAGATATCTACATAGCTAAGATACACAACACGACAACATTTACCATAATATATACTTTTTTTCTTCTCTTATGTTTAACAAAAATTGTAACGAACTTGCATGAAATAAAAGGCTTTTTATTTTATTTTTTTATTTTTATACATGCCTTGTGGAGGGGAAGTCTTAACACGCTGCGGCGAGCGGACCATGTTGGGCGGTGTCTTTTGCGCACCGCCGTAGCGCGCCGGCTGCCCGCCCGGCGCTGGCGGCGCTGAAATATAAGTTTTTCTTTAATTTATTTCAACACGAAAAAACCACAAAGATGCCTTGCCTACCTATAGTTAAAGGTTTTTAACCGATTATACAACTTCAGCTTCTGTTCTGACTATCTGCATTTTTATTGTAATAATATTGGGACATCTGTGCGTGAGCGGCGGCTCACGCAGGGATGGGCATGCGCGTGCAACCTGTGGAGCGCTACGTGGTGTTGGTGAGCTCACTGGTCACCGGAGTTAGCGGCGTCGGCTTCTGCGCTGACTGTCTGCGTCGATAGTAATAGTATAATCATACCCGTGTTGTGTGTGCGGCGGTTGGTGGCCACGCGAGTGCGGCTCGTGGAGCGCTGCGTGGTGTTGGTGAGCTCGCTAGTCACCGGGGTCAGTGGCCGCGGTTTTTGTGCCGACTCTTGTCTGCAGCAACACAATCAAACATAATTATTCAATCAATCAAACGTAATGACCGTACTTGTGACAGTTATTTGTTTCTGTTTCATGAATATATTCTACCTTTATCTGAGTATTTGTCCTTCATAAGCTGTGTTGATTTGTTGAATATCTAATGTATTTATTTATTTTATGTCTTTTCCATCATGGAACAGTAATATTCCAGACCTGTGGGAGGCAAACACGTAGCTTCAAAGAACACCTGGTGGATCTAGCTCTGTTCGTGTCATGAGACAAACACAGAGACAACAACAGCTAGGGGGCAAAGACTTTTTGAAAGTTGATGGAATGTTAAGTAAATCAGCAGTTCCCGAAAAGTTTGTACATTTAGATCACGTCTCCGATTCTGATAAAAATTCGTAGGCTGATAGAATCCATGGTGCTGAGCAAAATTCACTAGGTTTCCCAAAATGTCCCAGGTAGTTTGTATGGAACCTTCCTTTTTTGTTACCAAATTTCTATACATTTTCGGTAACAAAAAAGGAAAGTTTCATACAAGGTATCTGGGACATTTTGGGAACCACTAGGTTTGCATCTTGCTCAGAATCATGGACTCTATTAGCCTACCAATTTTTATCAAAATCGGAGACGTGATCCAAATGTACAAACTTTTCGGGAATTACTAAAATACAGGGCATGAATTTAAAAAAAATCGGACACCAGCTATGTAATAAAATAGCATCAAATGACATCAATTTTCATTAGCTGCCGATAAAAACTGTCTGTGGAGCTCCAATGCAACCTTTACTCCTTATAACTAAACTGATACCAACAAGCTAAACAAGTAAATACCCACCTTGTCTTTTTGACCTGTATATTGCTGGACAGCTTCTCCAGAGTGATCTCCCCTGTGACTCTGTCTATGATGAGCACGCATTCTTTCGCGTAAGGTCTTTGGCTGCCCTTGAACACCGTCTGTGGTACACCTGCGCCATCTGAAATGCAGACTAACAATCAAGAAACAATAACTGGTATTTTGTCTTTTTCCTCTGCCAATCTACTTCCTAAGAATAATTTTTCCATACATCATGGAAGAGAATATCTTGCACCAGGGGATGCCCATGACCGGGTATAGTAGAAAAGATTGTTAGAAAGCAGACCCTGGTACTATGCTGGGAAAATTGAAGAAGAATACAAAACCATACCAATAACAGAGTGAATCAACTTTTAACCTTTCTTAAACATCATAAGATTTTACCTTTGTATAATAATGGCTTTTCTATGTTACAGTTTATGGTGTAGGTATGTTAAAGTATGCAAGGCCTCAACTCTTTTACCAAATAAACAGAAAAATTGTATAAAAAATTACTTTTTATAGCTCATGACATGAGACATTTTGAATAGGGTAAGAGACCCTCAATCCAGTCTAAGTTGATTAGCATAATATATTTTAGTTGTATTTGAGATATTTTTCCTTGAAGGATACTTATTCTGAGTCTTTGACTGCACCAGCTCGCACAGGACTAATTTCGACAGGCTAGGTGATAATTGAATTATAACTTACCCAAATGCGGAACGGTCACAGTCACTTGGTTATTGAGGCCCACATCCACTGTGGCCATCTTATTAACATCCACTGAAGCAGGTTTAAAGTCATCTGCAAGTATTATTCACTTTGAAACTATGTACATTGATTCAGTTTGCAAATGTAATTAATGCGTTAGTAGTGATAACTATGTTAAATGCAAGTCAGGAGTGTCAATTGCATAACCTACCTACTTTTAATCCTGCTGGTTTGCTAATGGGGATGGAAAGGTAAAGTATTTCATAACCCAAGTTCAATAATACTATATTTTTTTGTTACAACCTTTACACTCTTTTTGCCATTTCACTTCCATAACGTTTTCATGCATGTCTGTTCTGTGTTTCATATTAATTTAACAATTACTAACCTTAAATTATCTAATTCTTTTTTGTGTACATTTTTGATAATCTGCTTTTATTCATTCTCACAACATCTTCAACCTGAACACACACACACACACACACTTCTCTTATTTATTAATAATTTTATATGAAAAAATATATATTATTATGAAACTAACCTAACCACAAAATTAAAATTTTGAAAAAACCCCCGACCGCGACATAGTTGACCGAATTTCATGAAACATGGCTAAGAACACTCCCGACTAACTCAGCTTTCAGACAAAAAAACTAAATCAAAATCGGTTCATCCGTTCGGGAGCTACGATGCCACAGACAGACAAACACACAGACAGACAAACAGACAGACAGACAGACAGACGGACAGACAGACAGACAGACACGTCAAACTTATAACACCCCTTCGTTTTTGCGTCGGGGGTTAAAAAAGGTAGATGAAATTGTTACATGTATGAGCCAGTGTGTCATCATCATTCTTGTAAGTCAGTAATAATTACTTACATTTTATAGTGTGGTACTGTGAGGACTTGTTGTTAGTAAAGCTGGCCCCTAGCTTCAGCTCTCTCACATCATAGTTCAGGCTGTGCTTGTCTGCCATTGCTAAGACTTTTATGCCATGTATACAAAGTTTGCTGCAACAGAACATCATACAATTTGAAAGAATACTGGTAAAACATTACTTGAACATGGAGTGAGGAAATTACAGTTACATCACATGACTCACCAACTTTAAAAACTAGAGTAAAGATATTTGTTAAATAGGTCAAGATAGCAAACTCACATCACTAAAGATCGTTATCAGGGTGCACTTTTTGTGGCAAGTGGTACGGTTGGCAAAAAAAACAAATACATTTAGTTATTCACTTTGTTCTTAACTACAAAATAAATACTTACCTTCTTAGGATTACACCTTAAAACCCTTAAAACAATATACGTCAAATGACATTAATTATTTATGCCATAAAAATACATTACGCGAAGTGTAATTATATTATTTAAATCCAAATAATCAAATGCACTCTAGATACGACTAATTATCTAGAATTGTTATTCAAGTAGTTCAAGTCAAAAGTAGTGCACGGAGAAGTGTAATAAAGTGCACGAATAATCCCAGTATCTTCATTCACAGTATGGATGTGACACAATACCTAGATTTTATAACAACCTTCTTGTAACTTCTGTCAACGTAGAAAGGTCATCTAGTTATTTAAAATGGATTTTTTCTAATCAACGTGAAAGACTGACAGCCATATATGTTGAACAAATTTTAGTTTATTCATAATTTGTTAAGTATATGTAGTATTTTAAATACTTGTGTATTTGTTTTTTTGTCAGCCATACTCTGCCACCAATACAGCACGCTGATAACGATCTTTACACATCACACATAAACTACAAGGACTCTTTCTGGTTTAATATTATAAAAGATATGTATACAAATTGGGTTAACTTATTAATTATCTAGTTTGATTCCATTGTTATAAGATCACCACTGAACATTGACATAAAAGAAGACTGAAGGAAAAATACTTAATTTGTATTGATTCTAAATAATATTTGTTAAACATTCCATTATATACACATATATGAACAAAGTTCAGTAAATTCAATGATATTTTGTCATAAATCTAAATAGATAAAATAAAGTGTATTATCTGACCTTCAATCACTTAACAACTTACAGAATATAATTAACTAATGGCTTGTGATTTAATTAGCAAGTTGACACATAGAAACAATATCAATCCTTTAAAATTATTGCAAATTACAGACAATCAAAAACTTACACAATCAGAAGTAACTCCTTTCTCTATATTGACTTTCCCAGCTCTTTTGTAAAGATCTCAGGTCATTTATGTGCCTTAGTGCACTTATCTATGCAGCCTCTATATAAATGTCTGTATCTAAGGTAAAATGCACACGTTATCAACACGGGCTGCTACAGCTGACTATATTTTCTCATTTTTTTTTTATCATGTAACAAAATTAATCTTCTACAATATGTTCAATAGATTAATTAATACATAGAGCCATGTACTTCCTATCGATACATTTGAGAATGTAATTAGAGCTCAAAAGCCAGAAAGGAAAGTTCAAATAGTTAAAATATGGCAAACTAATCCGAAGACGGCACGAATGATACTGATACCCCTTACCTTTGATTGCTCGCTGAGGTTATGGGTTATCTATCTCTTGAAAACAGCTGTCATCGTGAGGATACCTCTTAAATGGTTGATTTAACTGAATAAGTTTAACTAATATGGCTGGGACGAATTAAAACTAAGTATTTTTTAGCAACATGAACTTGTGTCTCTAAGCTTTCGACCTATTTCTTTTCTTTTCTTGACGGCTCTTGTTAGTTGGTTCTTGTTGGCGAATGTCTAATCGCTGGGTTTTAACCGTTCACCTTGAATCTTCGAAAATGTCCCCTTTTATCCATCGATTGTAGCCAATAACGTGTATTCTCATTGGGGCTTTCAAAGATTTGATTGGTTGAAATGGAGGGAAGTAAAAGAATATGTGTCAAAAGTTTCGTTCTTATTAGCTTTTTTAACTCTCTTGTAGTTTAATCGAGGCTGTTTGAGACAACGCTATAATCTCCGCATTAAAGTGAAATGGCATATGTCAGGGTCGTTGACAGTTTGCTCCTGTCACTGTCACTGAATTCGCTCATTGTGTTATGGAGATTAGAAATATAAGGAGCGATAGCTTTAAGTATCAGAAATGCACATATAAAAGAAAAGATAGGTGGCGCTGCAATCGCAGGTGCATAAGGGTTTGACAATCTCTTTGCCTTCTCGGTAGTGACCCCGCCTACGGAGCATGAGGTCCCGGGTTCAAATCCTGATGAGACCTTTTTTATTTTTTTCTACTAATATTTTTCTTGAATTATTTTATTTTTTTTAATGTCCAAAAATATTTTGTTTTGTTACAACTTTTCGAAATTTCATCCGCAAGACTTACAACATTACCGAAGAATCCTAAGATGGGGTAAACAATGTAAAAGGTCTTAAGTTAACATTTGTATGAATAAAACAATAAATAAATAGAAATAAAATACACAAAAAGAAAATTAATGTACAAAAAAAATTGGTTGTCTGTAAAGTCGGTTTACGGACGGTAGTTTAACGTGATAACGTCAAACATTACAGTAGTATAGACAGGGGCGGTCAAAGTATAGCAAAAGGGGCCCGATTCTGGGACTTTGTTCACGTTTTTTTGTTCTTATTTGAAAGAATGCATTAAAATAAGCATCTTTAATAAATTAAAGTTTCTTTAAAAACCTAATAATTTAGGAGTTAGAGTGGTGCAAAGTTGCAAAATTTTCCCGTAGCATTAACTAAGGCGCCAGAGACAGAAAGCGATATCGACGGAGCCCCGCTTACGTCGCGAGTTTTTTAAAGTGAATGGCTTATAATGCTTAGTTAAATAAACATCATGAATAAAATAGGACAATGTTACACAGATCTACTATTGCTTGTCACACGGAAAAGTTCAATAAGGCTGTGATGTTGGGATTTCAACAATAATATATATATATATATATATATATATATATGAAGGCTCTTTACTGCCATTATCAGCATCGCCCATGATACGTAGCACTATGGATGTTGGTTTTCAAATCAAACGAATCTTCTTTCGAATCAATATGACATGTAATTATCAAATCACGAAATAATATTACAATGATCTTCAATTGCACTCCTAGTATACTTTTTGATCACTAAATATCATTTTAATTCACAATCTGAGACGATTAAATCGGATTAAATTAACAGACGTCGGCGATCCGTCAATGCCTTGTCACGCGCGCCCTCATTGACCACTGACGTAAATCAATATGGCCGCCGGCAATGCTTTGACGTTCCACCAGAGTGAATGAATGGTAAGCAAGTTCACTCTCGTCTGTGCAAACGTCACTTTAGTTAGCAACACTAAGACTAGATGGCGCTGCGTTGGTGGCGCCGTCACGGCCGGACTGACAAACGTCCGTCCACGGGCGAATAATCACTGTAGTCACTCTGTAATCAAAAACACGAAAGCATTACAATTCATACTACGCGCTCGTCCACCCTGACGACGTGTATCAGGTTATGTTCTCTAATCTCAAACATGTAGAATCGAACAACTGCGTCCTTTCGACCATACCGTCATACGGACCGGACAACATCGTTACCTCCTTATGTCCCACAACATCATATATCACGGCCCAGACAACTGCGTCCCTTCGACCATCCTAAGCTAAGGCATGGACCGGACAACAGCGTCTCTTCGACCAAACACCAAGCAACTGAATAGCGTGGACCGGACAAGCGCTTTTTACAGACACCGTCCCCTCGACCACAATCGAATCCAAAAAAAGGTCAATGCGTCCCTCCAATCGAGCCGAAGCACATTCACTATTGCTTGGGCTCGAATCGGACAACATTACCTAAGAAAGTAGCAACACATAAGTAACAAATTATCATACCTCTGATTAATTGACTATCTGGCGTATCATTTTATTGCACCTCTATTCATAATCTTCACTCTTGAAATCATTCGTTTGCATTGAAACATTCAAAGTTTTGTTCGTAATTATCAGAACAGCAGCTAACGGTATCTGAACCTGCGGGCATTGTATCGGAACCAGCGGACAAGGTATCGTCACTGCGTATAGAAATCGTGTCACTATCATGATCACGAATATTCTCATCCCTAACATGATCTGGCGCCGTCCCGGCCTCCTCGTCACTATTCTCCTCAAGCATGTTCGTTACTATTACGTTAAACCCTATCTGGCCTTTTGGCACAAGACGCAAGTTTTCGTGAGCATACTTATATGTTCGATTAGATCCATTAAGATTTTTCAAGACGTATCTATCGTTTTCTAGAACTTCTATTATGAGAAAAGGCCCTTTAAATTTTCGGTCTAATTTGGTTTGGTTACGCTCTGAACTTTTAATGAAAACATAATCACCGTTAGAATATGGTCTCACAGTGGCTCGACCTTTATTAAATCTTTCAGTATCGGATTGTGCAGATTTTTCAATATTTTTAGAAGCTTCCGTACGGACAGAAGTCAGATCAAGACGAGTATTGGACTGAAGGCCCGTAGAAATTTTAGACAAGCCTAAAGATTGCGCACGAATACCGAACATAAGCTCTGTTGGTGTGAATTTGGTCACGGTTGACTTTGTACTATTTAGTGCTAATTGAACTTTACCAAGTTCATCGCGCCAGGTTTTATTCGGGTCATTTTCTACAATGGTAAGAAGACTTTTTAATGTTCGCATAACGCGTTCAACTTGCCCATTTGCCCTGCTGGATCCCGTTGCGATAAAATGAAGTTCTATATTGTTATCGGAACAGAACGTTTTAAATTCGACACTAGCATAAGAACGGCCCTGGTCTGCTATTACGCGTTTTGGTGCACCAAACAGATTTACAGCTTTCTCAAGGGCTACGACTGCGCTAGTAGCGTTAAGAGAAGATGTGTGTTCTAGTAACACATATTTTGTAAATCCGTCAATGATCACTGAACAATACTCCTTTTGATCGCTTTTTCCACTCAGTTTACCCGAAAAATCTATATGGACCGTGTGCCATGGCACTGAGACTTTAGGTATAGAATGAAGACGTATTGGTTGTGCTCCAGATGGACCTTTAGAAGCTTTGCAAATGATGCAGGAATCAACATACCTGCGAACACATTTGGACATCTCTGGGAACCAGTAGTGCTCGTATAGCTTATCTAAAGTTTTATCACTACCCAAATGTTGTATTTCAGAGTGAACATGATTTATAAGTGTCCATATGAGTGAACGGGGCACGATTGGGAGCCAAGAACAGACTTTATTTCGATTAATCTTACGATAAAGTATACCATTTCGAACATCGTACGTGTCCGCAACATTTTCAGGAAGTTCTTTATTGGTGTACTGTTGTATAATATTCTGAATTTCAGCATCCCGTTTTTGTTCCACTAACAGCCAACCCTCATGAAGTTCTACGAAATTTACTTCCTTTGGCCCAGACTTTGTTGGCTCGATTAAATGGTTCCGAGACAAATAGTCTGCGTGCTCCATGTTGCGACCCTCACGATACATAATGTCGAAGTCGAAGGACTGTAGGAAAGCCCACCAACGATGGACTCGAGGGGTTAGATCCGTTTTGGACTTTGACGCTTTTAGTGAGTTACAGTCTGTAAAAACCGTGAATTTACGCCCATATAGGTAGTGGCGGAAATGCTCGACCGCCCGCACTACAGCCATCGTTTTCAGCTCATATGAGTGGTATCTAGACTCAACTTCGGTTGTACGGCGACTGTAGTACGCTACAACACTAGGATGCGAAACAGATGAGCTCTGGTTGTAACGACATGTGAATTTAACTCGCGGCGTATCATTCCATCTTTATAAGACAACACTGATATGACGAATCCAGTAATAAGTTCCTCGGTCATTTCAAGTTTCGGTATGCGCTCGATCATATTCCATAACCTCATAGCAGCTGCAGCTGCTGTCTCCTTTTCACCGATATGGAAGCGTAAAATTTCGTCAAAATAATCTTGTACACATTTTGGTTTCGCAAATTTAGCTATTAGAGTTTCTTTAACCGTAATCCAGTTTAAATTATCCAGATTCATGGTAGTCAAACAATTTGCAGCTCGTCCTTTTAATGCGGTGGTAAGTGCCATGAGTAGATCGACTCCTTTCAAGGCCTTTTTAACCACAATCATTTCTGTTACCCGGCACCACCCCTCAATGTCCGCGTCTGTGTCATCAGGGTTAAACTGGATGAATTGGGGATTATTTGGACTCGCGGTTTGTGTTTCAGACTTTGTCAGAATACGTGACAATAGCGCTTCCATATTGCTGAAGAAATTCGTCGCGCTATTTCCATCACTTTCTTTTTCTTTTGCTGTGGGCGGGATATCTTCTAATCCCACTTCTGATGAAGGCTCTTTACTGCCATTATCAGCATCGCCCATGATACGTAGCACTATGGATGTTGGTTTTCAAATCAAACGAATCTTCTTTCGAATCAATATGACATGTAATTATCAAATCACGAAATAATATTACAATGATCTTCAATTGCACTCCTAGTATACTTTTTGATCACTAAATATCATTTTAATTCACAATCTGAGACGATTAAATCGGATTAAATTAACAGACGTCGGCGATCCGTCAATGCCTTGTCACGCGCGCCCTCATTGACCACTGACGTAAATCAATATGGCCGCCGGCAATGCTTTGACGTTCCACCAGAGTGAATGAATGGTAAGCAAGTTCACTCTCGTCTGTGCAAACGTCACTTTAGTTAGCAACACTAAGACTAGATGGCGCTGCGTTGGTGGCGCCGTCATATATATATATATATATATATATATACCTAGAAAGTACCCAAGACTTGAATATAATAGCATAGCCTATGAATTAAAACGATTTAGATCAGATAGTATTAAATGTGCGGCTCGTTTCTTTGTTAGAATTTTGTATGCATTCAAAAGGCGGTATTTCGTGAACATCAAAGCAGTGGGCGTTCTGTACTTGTACTATTATATATTCTGAGGTATAGATTAAACGATGAGATATTCAAATGCAAGAATTACTTATCTATATTGCCGCAATTGTATTGAACACACATGAAAATCACAATAACATTTCACTTCACTTTATAAACATTTGAGTTCACGTGTATCTTTTATGCTAGGCTAGGCGCGATGACTGCGGCCGGTGTAGGGTTGTAAATAGAAAAAAAAACCAAATGTTTTTTTTTCAGAATTGTGAAAAAAAACATGAAAAAAAACCGAGCACCTTGGTTTTTTTTCTAAATATGGTTTTTTTTCAGATGAACAAATAATACGACAATAACGGTTTTTCGTGAATTGTAACGTGTTTCAATAAAAATAACGTAAATTTTAATTCAATTAACATTCAGTATATATACAAACGTTTATTGGGGAATCTCCGATGCTGCGTGTAGCGTGGAGAGGCGGTGGTGTTGCCAACAGTAAAAAGTGATAACTACCAACTACAAATTTCGTAAATGTTACTTTTATAAGACCAGAAATTAAAGTTATTTGATTTAATTCGTTTAATAGTTAACATTAAGTCTAAAAAACCGTATAAAATTATTAACTACTTTCAAAATTTTGAGATTTCGTACTTTAGAAAAAAAACATACTCCAGAAAAAAAACTGTTTTTTTTCACGGTTTTTTTTCAAGCCAGAAAAAAAACCGTTTTTTTGCAACCCTAGGCCGGTGTGATTAATACGTTAGGTCGTTTTCACATTAAATGTATCCGATCCGATATCGGATGTCGGAAGGGTTTCAATAGAAAAAATCCAAGATGGCGCCTGTAATGTATGGGATATCGGTAAGACATCCGATATCGGATCGGATAATGTGAAAACGCACTTAGAGTCGCCGCGCCGGTCGGGCGGCCCAATGAAATAAAATGCAAAAATATTTCATGAATTTTATGATTTACTTTTATAAAATAGTCATTTACTTCTTTACCTTCCCTAGACTTTAGGCAGATAGGTATAAAATACATATACGTACTTTGTAGTGTAGTCACATAAATGCAAGCTCTGTCTACCCCGCAGGGGATATAGGCGTGATTATATGTATGTATGTTTTCACTAATATCCACCATTACCAATATTATAAAACAGAAACAAAAAAGATCACTAGTACTAATAAATTACTACGTATTACGTAATACTCAGAAAAACAGTACGAGCCGCGCGACTATACAGGCGGGCGTTTCGCGGCCCTCGCCCTCTCCTCTGCCACTTGTTACGCCGGCGGAACGGCTAGCGTGTGTCTGAAAATGGTCCATACACAAACCACCTTTCGTGCCGCGCTCTCGCTTGCTGGCCTTGGGGAACGGGACAATGACGTCATCTTTTTCGTGCATGCACCCCGTAGTAACGAGTTATTAGACGTTATCACGTCAAAAACAAACAGCAAAAATACCGCTGTCAGAATCGAACCCGTGAACATCTGCGTACGAATCCAGCGCACTACCACGGGGCTACGTCTTGACTTGCTCGGTTTGACGAAATTAGCCTGAAGAAAAGAACGTCTAATGTCATCTCACATCATTCATTCATTGAGCGAGACATGCGCTCCAACCGGAGAGATTTGTAACTGCAATTACAAGGCCTCAGCCGGTCATTTTTGCGACTCACTTCTATAGACTTTCCTCCTTATCTCTAGTCTCCCTGCATCGTGTCTTGGAAGTTGCAAAATTGTAAATTTCCTTGTTTCATTTTGTTATTTGTTTCCATAGGAACGATAGATTAACAATATGTCTAAAAATTCCATAACTTTAGATGTCGACCCTAGCATAATGGAGAACAATATGAGAATTGTAAAGGTAAAATATTAACGTCAATATTTTTTTTATACTTAAGGTAGGACTAGGAAGTAGGTAGTATCATGATTGTTAATTTATTTTAGGACAATCCTGTTGAAGAGGAGTTCAACAGACTTTTGGCTTCCGTAGACCCGGTGCCAGCGAAGATCGCCAAGCCGAGGCCAGGTACAGAGCATAATTATGATTTAAATTACCTTTTTACCAGTTTATTCAATAACTTAGATTGTATATATTTTATATTTATAAATGTATCATTTAACCCAAGCTAATGTAACGTGATTGTTTCCAATCAGAGAATAAACACAGAGGTAAAATTGTTAAAAAAAAACCTTTTAAACTAGAAAAACTCACTATCAACATATAATACTAAGACTTTGTTTTCAGGATTCTGTGTTAAAACATTTACAAAGCCAGATAACAAAAAAGTGTTTGTGAACATTTGTCTTACGGAAGCTATTCCATCTCCTAGAGATATTACAAATGACGAGCTCATGCAAATTCTCAGTTCTGAGGACCCTTCATCTTACAGGGTGCCCATGAGCATTGGCGAGGGGCGAACCGAGCCTGATAGATCTGGTGCCCCAGCTACTGTATATGATGTTGCTATAAACCCAGAGTTCTTTAAAAAGATTGAGAAAGATGATTTATTCCAGACATTTTTCCTCACTGTTGTATTTGAGGGACTTCAAGATAAGTATCAGTTTGAAATTGAAATGCAAAAATTCACTGTATTGAAGAATAGAAAATCTATAGGTACACTGCAGTCTCATAGAATACAAGTAAGAGATGTGAAAAACTGTGAGGAGACAGTGAAGCCTTTGATTGAGGAAATCAGTGAGAAACCAAGCCATAAGATAACTGAAGTGCCAGCAGTTAAGAAAGAAATAGTTTACAGACTTAGGAGAGAACCACCAACAGGGCAGATTGAGTACTTGCTAGCAGAATTCAAGATACCTTCATCAGTGAGTAAATTTTCTAGAATATCTATTAACACATTCGCTACCACACAATAAATGGCACACTATGCCAAAACCAAACCAGTTACCAGAACCAAAGTTCACAATTGCCCACCAGGCGGGTTTGTGGCGTTGAATGTGTTATTTATTTACTGGTAAATTGAAATATAATAGACATAAACACATACTTTTAGCAATTACGATTTGGCCACACAGCGTTTTGATTGCATAGCAGAATGTGCTTTCCAAATGTGGAATGCGCTTTCAAAACGCGGATGTGTGGCCGAGCTTTTAAGGGGCATGTTATGTGGGATTTCTACAACACCTATGAGATGAAAAGGGGTGGTGGATTTAAATAACTAAGGTGAAATAATAAATGTAAGTCAAAATAAACAATACTACTACTATTTTATTTTGTATACCCATAGGTCAAATTATGTTGTTTGATAGTTTAAGTATAACTTGTAGGTGGAGTTGAAGGACCTTAATCTGGAAGTGGGGGAAGATCGGCTGGTTCTGGACTCCAAGGGAATGTATGATCAAGTGGATTTCTTCCTGCCCTGCAGCGTTGACCATGATATCATTGATGCCACACTCAATAGGAATAATGATGTAAGTAAATCATTATTTATCATCATTAATTTAAAATTAAATAGGATATAAATAAAAAATATAACAAACCATAATTAAATACGCGTTACAGTAGAAAGAAGAGAAAAACTTAAACTATACTTATCTAAAAATAAAAACCTAAAAACCACCCTCTAGGCCCTGGCCACTCGGCAGGGTGCCCATCACGCAGGCAGATGATGTAAGTATATATATATAACTGACTATTTAACACTTCATTGCCACCCACCCAGCCAGTATTATGATTTTTTTATATTGACAAATTTTATATTAAGAAACATTTTATTTTCAGATGCTGTTTGTGAAAATGCCAATTATCCATTAATATAAATTTGTATGTCTTGAGAAAGGACCAGAGGAATGTTATTATTATATGAGCAAATATATCAATAAAAATTAAAAATATGTTATTTCAATAAGTTATTTATTTACAAAAATATATGTATGAGATGATCCTAAAAATAGGGTAAGTGGATTATTATCACATTTTTCCTTACAATACAACATTGCATTGGAATAATAAAAGGAGTATTAATTTAGAAACTTCTAAGCTAAAAGTAAATCGAAACATTTGCGGGTATTCCCGCCATTTTAGTAGCTTTTAAATTTTAATGTTCTTACAAAAAAGCCTTGAGATTGCATTAACGAGATTATTAAAAATTCGCTACCTATAGAACTTTACTAATTATAACTCATCATGCCTGGACTTCATATCAATGCCGGCCAGTAAGGTTTCATCATACGTCATCAAGTGTGCTTTGATGTGCTTAAGAAGCGAAGCATAGTCTTGCACGTGAATGGAGGTGACGCTGCTGAACCTCTGATGGGTGTTCCTGTTGAGGTAAAGCCGGAGGGACGGGTAGCTGGTGATGTGTTCGTGTTGGCAGACGCCTCGCTCGTTGAGGCAGTTCACTCTACCCAGATTGACTGCATTGTTGAGTAGCTGAGGGCAGAAATGACATTTATTCCCAAGAAAGCAGCATCAGACTTTTTAACTTAAAAATATTATAGGAATAAATAATTTCATCCGTAAATTTATTACTAGATTTGAAAATAAATCCATGTCACTTAGGTATTGCATCATCCCTATGATATCAGCTTCTATTTGGTTGAAGACACAATTCTAAGTCAAATTGTTAACTTAATTTGATACTTACGATGCCCGCAATTGCGAAATCTGCATACATTTCGTAGCAGCGATAGCACCGTGGGGAGTGGAAGTAGACCAACCAGGGTTTCTTGCCACTAAAAAATAAACAAAACAATTACGGTGCAATTTATATTGAAATAGTAAATGCTGTTCAACTGATAGCAGTGACCAAATAATGTTAATTCACGGAGACTACAGAGAAAAACCGACAAAAGTATGTTACACAACTTATTGTGCCAGTATAAGTGTAGTTGTACCCCCTTATTCATAAACGTACTCTAAAGTTATCAAGCCGATAAAGTTCGTTTGTCCCTTTCTATCACACCAATACGTCGGAAAGGGATAAACGAACTTTATCGGCTTGATAACTTTAAAGTACGTTTATGAAGAATGGGGTAAATCAATACAAACCTTGTTGGTTGCAGTTCCTCCGCTATGACGCGTTTGGAGAAGGAGTTCCAGTTGAGTTTCTGCACCGAATCGTCAATGTGCTCCAGCGCCCATTCCAGTATGTATGGCGCCTCATTTAGATGTTGCAAACTTACTCTGAAACCAACGAGTTGCTTTATTTTAACCTGCAATAATTAAACAGGGTGAAATAAAAAGGACCGTTCAAACTTTGCTTAGTGACTTTTGAGTTCATAATGAACAATTTTTACAATGGGACCATAGCTGAAAACGAGAAAAAAAATTTGGCTGCTCCATAGAAGTGATCATCGTGACAGTCAAAATGTATGCAACAGCCAATTTTTTTTTCGCGATTTGAGCATTGGTCCTATACTAAAAGTAGTTCATTATGAATGTCACTATGCAAAGTGTGAACGGTCCTCATTTTATTTCACCGTGTATAGTGGAGAACGCGGTTTTTAACTAGCGACAGTAGCGACATCTAGTGACAAGTAGAAGTTACTTTTTCGGGGTTTGTTCTTAGCAAGAAACGCTCTAGCTCGGTTTGGACGTCGATTACAATTGTTCGCTTGTAAAATAGTCGTGTCAAAGCCAGAGGCATTGATGCCGTTCACACTATTCGTGTAACGCCTTAAATTATAGAGATAATCCCAGGATAGCCGTATGTATAAGGTCCATTCTCGCAATAAAGAACTATTTATAAAAGAAGAATGATGTAAATAAATAAATAATTCTTAAAAGGATAGATAGGTGTTCAAAATTAAGGTAATTTGAACCAAATAAACTTTACACGGGTATTATACTTATAACACGGGTATTTTAAAGATATAAGCATAGATAGTGACATAAAGACCACGGGAAGCTACTTTGTTGTAAACTATGTAGTGATTAGGAATATTCCTCTTGTCTTATGAAGGGTTCGGTGGACTTACGAGTAGTGCTGTCCGGACGCGATGGGGTAGAGGCGCGCGGTGGGCGCGCGCACGTTGGCGCAGAAGCCGCCCGCGCCGCGCGCGCACACCAGCACTCCCACGCGCACGAAATCCAGCGGCCGCAGCTGCAGGGAGTAACGTAAGTCATCATCTGATTAAGGCCATGATCGTTCTGACCCGTACCGGGTAGTTGTATATGCCCGCCCAAGTGGGCAACCGGCACGCCGCGGGTGAGAAGTTGAGAACGACCATTTCTAAACAATTTGAAATATAGAATACAGATGCCGCTGTGATAGGCCATCACACGCCGATCGCGGCGAGTCGGAAGGACTGAGATTGCACATTATAGGGCCAGCGCATCCTACGCGAGCGTAGCCGATAACGTGGAGAAAATACGCATGTAGCAAAAAGTGCCCACTGGCAGCAACACTTAGGACCAGTTGCATCAACCAATTCGAATCACATTTTACAGACACCACATCATCGTCACGCAGCAAAGTTCTATGGAACTTCCCATACAATAAAATTTAACGAATGCTTTAACGGTGACAGACGGTTTGGTGCAACCGGCCCTTAATCTCGATGAATAATTCAGAGAGTCGCCGCCAGTACGAATTTATACGAAGTGTTGTCTTATTTAAAACTGAGGCATAAAAGAAACGTTGGCTTTAGTGTGACAAACCTTAGGCATGATAATATTTTCATACTGTACCTTATTGGCGACCAGCCGCCAAACATGCTTCAAGTCTTCGTAGCCGGGCGGCAGGTAGGCCACCAACCAAGTTTCTTCGCGGCTGGGATCTAATATCTCCAGAGCCTGCTCTTGTGTCAATTCCATATCTGAAAGCGAAAAACAATAATTATAACAAACTTACAATAATAAAAGGTCAAATTTTCCCCTGCCTATAGCCTTGCCCTAATTTAATCGAAGTTACGCTTACAATAACATTTGCACCGCTGAAGCTGATAAGATCGTTGCAAACTTATCATGTCTTGACTCTATACAACCAGCACAAAATATGCATCAGGTTACTTCGCCACGCTTGTAAACAATTTTTGAAGTAACTCATCATTATTTAAAGTAAGTTTACAAGCCTTTAGAAGTTGGTGTATGTGATCCATACCTGCGCTGTCCTTTATAAGTTGTATGAAGTCCACTACTTGGTGTTCATCTACCCGGCCGCTATACAAGTCCCTCTTGTCGCCCGTTTGTATCAAAATGAGTGGCGAGTTCGAAGACACTTCGCGGCAGTAGTGCGCGCTCTTTTCACTACACGTTATTATGCCGAACTGAAATTTATAATAATTTTTTGTTAAAAAGAAACTCAAACTCTTGTCAGTCTGTTAAACATAGGGACGAAATGAGGAACGGGAAGCGTATTTTTGACTTTACCTTTTAATTTTCTATTCTTTATAAGTTTTTGATATAGGAAATAGTGTTCTTACACTTATATCTTTTGAGTCTCGGAAATGCAGAGAGGCGCGTGTGAAGGCTTCGGCTACAGTGTCCCATGAGGCCTTGTACGGCACTACTAGCACCACCCAAGTGCCCACATCTGTAAAACGAACAATATCACATTTCAAATCAGGGTCGCGGACGCGTGGTGTTCTATAAATTAAATTACAAAATATTTGGCCAGGACCGTTATCGAACACAGACAAGACAGACAGAAGTTAGGGTTGATATTAAAGACGGACTGCAACCCAATTACAACTGTATCAGTCTTTACGATGACAAGCCATCCGCCGGTTTTTTAATAACTCAATAAATATATTGGTAATATGGAGAGCATGCGTCCACTGCAGTCCATGAGTTGCACGAAACTACACCAAGGAAAGACCTAAGGTCGGCAGATGGCGACGCCTTCTGGTAGGCACCTCAGGGCTTATTCCAACAAGGACTTAAGTTTAGTAGGGATTTCATTGGCAAGTCTTAGTACATGTGTCACCTTCATGTAAAGTCTGAATGGCTGACGGCGCCAATGAATGCAGCTGCGTAGCCAGCGGGGCCACTCTCAGGAAAGTCTTAAGGTCGGCGGACGGCGAGGCCTTCTGGTAGGCGCCTCCTGGCTTGAGCAGGGCCCACGCGGGCGTGGCATCCACTTGCAGCGATAGGCAGAGGTGCGACCACGCGTCGCAGTCGATTTCACCTGCAAGATGAGATGTTTAATAAAAAAAAATTGAGCCGAACTACGCATCAAAAATCGATGGCCAAAGTGTTCGTACCACGCAATAAAAGCAGGCCCGACCTTGCACATAACCGTCGCATATAAAACAGAATAGAAGAGACATATATGTACAGAAGAGGATGAGAACAGGCTGAGAAGGGAAGAGGAAATTTATTTATTCGAGCGCGAGTAAAACAGGAGTTTGGAAATTGTTTTTGCAGAGCTACTTACCAAAATGCAAAACTGGGAATTTCATCCTCATTTGATATAGCAACAGTTTGTCGTCATCCTTCTTGGAGAAGTACAGCACCCAGGCGTTTTGGTAGCCATTTCGAAGCTGGTTCCTTATGTCCTATAAAATATTAAGTTTTATGGCGTTATTCACTAACGTTAGTCAAATCTAACAAAGCGTTGGCAATATTAGGTTAGTCTTTGTCATTAATTTTCACAGTTCTGTTTGTTACAGTTAATATATCAGGTTTGTAAAGGGTTGCTAATAAGCTAAGGTAGAACAAGGTGTGCTATTGTACTCTTAATTTGACATTACAACATCATATTGAACCTTTTCCGCTTTGCCAGCTGAGGCGAATCGAATCGCAATAATTCGCTCTTTATACATGAATGGTGAAATTGATTTGATGCGCCGCTAATAGACGCAGATTCGTAAATCATAGTAAATGTACTTATAGAAGGCGAGTTATTGCGATTCGCCTCGACCCTTACATGATTGTAAAATAAAGTTATAAATAAATATTAAGGACATTGTCACACAAATTGACCGAGTCCCACGGTAAGCTCAAGGAGTGTGTTGTGGGTGGGTACTCTCTATTCATGACTCAGGAAGAAATAAATTTGTACTCATCACACAAATAAATGCCTTACTGGGATTCGAACCCAGGACTGCGGCTTAGCAGGCGGCACCAGCAAGGCCAGACCAAAAGAAATCTATGATCTAATGAAAGTATTATATTTTTTCTCCCGCCAAGCGCTAGTCATTAAAAAATTAAGTATTGCACACAAAGCTGTTCTCCAACCTTAAACTTCTCGGGATCCACTGGTTCAATAGTAGGCAGAGACTCAATGATTTCGCCCAGGATTTCTTTCTCCTCTGTGCTGGTAATCTCCTTCACCGTCTTTCTGTACCGGTATACCACGGTCGTGTACTCGTTGTTTGTTAGCTCGGACCTGAGGTTGTCATCTTCAATCACTGCTAATGTGACTAGTCCATTCTGGAAATACCAAATATTACATATATTTTTATTCATTGCTAACAAACTAGGTTATTTGTTCGTAAAACTGTTAACCGGTTTTTATAAGCAGATATCCCATAAAGTACTTGTGATAGTTACCAGTTTATTTATCAGGTTACAGTACTTAAAACTTTAGCTTTTACTTAAAGATTAACCGAAATAAACCTAGTTACTGGTTAGGGCAAGTCTTATTACAAAGATGTAAGGTTTACAATAAAATTAACAGATGGACAGTGAACATGTCAAGTACTTAGAGAACAACTTTTTCAAGTGCCACCATGAGCCATAGTAATCATAATATAGGTATACAATATAAATATTCTTTATTGCTCACCAATTTAAATATCTGGGCAACCGTGCTCATCCTTGACATGTGTCGCTAGTTCAAAAATAATAGTACCTACATCGAGCGAAAGAATTCTCAGCCTTAACAACACAACTATCCACACGAGTATTTCGCCACAATATCAAATAGTATTTTCTATTCGTTTTATTGTGTCGCCATCTAGTGTTTGCAATAAATAGTACTTACATCGACCGAAAGAATTCTGTCTTAACAGTACAACTACTGCACACGAGATGGCGCGCGAAGAAAAACGCATGAAAACTCGAAAATTCGCGTTTTCCGGGACCTAAGGATAAGTTAGACCGATTTTTCACCCCCAAAAACCCCCACATAACAAATTTCTGCGAAATCGTTAGAGCGGTTTCCGAGATCGTCAGTGTAAATAAATATATATATATATATATATATATATATATATATATATATATAAATAAATAAATAAATAAATATACAAGAATTGCTCGTTTAAAAGTATAAGATAAGGGCGATAAATGAAACCAGGCATATAATTCAATATTGTTATCATTAATTAAGAGGTGTTTTTGAGTTACTTTTAATTTTCACCCCATAATAATTTTTGAAAAATTTCCCAGCAGCAATGTACTGTAAACGTGGTTGCGATGACAATCAATGAAAACTGTCAACGAGCGGTTAACGCGAGTGTGTTTGCATTACGTTGCGGGCCGAATTATTTTGTATGGATAAAAAAAATATTTCAATTTTAAGTAAAAGTTATCTAATTCCATTTTTTATGTCCTATACTCACCACCGTTAAGAGGTTCGCCCGTATTAGGTTTACACCCGTATAACAAGATGACATTAAAAAAAAGGTATTATAAATATGGGAAATAATGTATATTAAAATAGTACACTAGATTAAAACAAAAACTTACCAAATGGTATGCTAGTCTGGTCAAAGCATCATGGTCTATTCTGTTTCTCCCTAATACATATACCATGGGTTTATCCAGGCCTCTCAAGTATGTTAGAGTTGGTACATAATTCGTTTTCTCTATGTATGATAGGACAAAATCTTCCAGTGCTTTAAATGTGTGAGCACCGCGGTAGTAAATATAGTTGCCTTTTTTGCCCTGAAGAAAAAAAAATTACAGTCAATGTAGGAAAAATTAAACAATAGCTATGTAATAGGCTAGTTTCCTACTAGTCAATCAGCTTCTTTTTAAGAACTGTCAAAACGATTTGCTAATATGGAATTACTATGAAATACTGAGGAGTGATGTCACGGTCAATTCATTTACTTTATATCTTTCTCTTTGACTTATTAAATAGAAATTATGTTAAAACATAACTACTGTCCATATTTTTCTTCTAATTATGTGGTGCTTTATTTCATACACTGCATAAAATATTTTTTCTACTCCCGTGTTGTTATTCGTCATTTACCGTGTCGTGCATAGATCGTTAAAACCCTACATAAAAGATGCCCGCCCCCGGCCGGCGCCCCGCGCACCCACGCATACGATATAGCTCTTACAGCATTGTTAGTAGCCTTCAGGGATATAGCGGGCCGCGGGGCGCCGGCCGGCGGCGGGCGGCGGCGCGGGGGAGTGCGAGCGACAGGGTGAGTGCAGAAACATTGCAGAGGACAAGTCAAAATACTTATAGGAAACAGTGCGAATTTCACGAAAGTTATTCTAGAAAACTTAATGCATGGTCGTAGAAAAAGTATTGTATGCAACGAAACTAGCCAATTTTCGGCTTCGCCTCATTGTTACCCACGCCACTCGTCTTTTTTGAAGTGTGTCCCAGTACTTACATCGGGATAAAATAATAGAGATGGATAGCTGCCAATTCTCATTGAGTTGTAGCAAAATGAATTGTGATATTTGCAATTCACTGCACCAACTTTCACCTGTAAATATAAGTGTTAAAATTCAGTAACCTATTAAATTAAATTCTAAAGTATGAATGCTATTGAATGTCAGCTGCCACTCAGATGCATAACTTGTAAAATAAAAAGTTTTTGTAATTGTAGAATTTGTCAGGTTATCTATTATTATTATTTAAGAAGACTATAACTTACAATTCCTTTATATACTTCTGCAAGCTTCTTCCAGTGTTCAGCTAGATTTTGACAAGGAGGGCAGAATGGAGAATAGAAGTTTATGAAGTGGAACCCATCACTTAAATAATTATCTGAAACATGTAAATAATTGTTATCATTATTATATATCTTATCTTATTATTATTTACTAGCTTGTCTAGCCCGCACTTGCATTTATCTGGATTAATTTTTGGCAGCCAGATATACATAGACACTAGACAGTTGACTTAGTTAATATCAGATACATAGCCCATTAGTGAGTACTGCCAGGTTAATATTAGTGGGCCTAGTAGTAGTTACAGGGGTGTATTTACCCTATTGCCAACGGGCCATAGCCAGAGGTGGCAGACTCTTTTTGGAGAGGCACTTCCCTTTTTTATTTTATTTAGTAAGTACTTTATGGTCACTTAATATGGTGGCAAATGCTATCGGCTAAAAAACTAATCACTCCCCAAATAAAAGAGACACGGCAATGTTTATAGTTACTCGCCAAATCATTGAAGTATGTCTCTATGAGTTATAGTTGTAATACTGTTAGTCTAATAAAGTCTGCTTGCAACTCAGTCTTCTCTACTAGTATGAAATAACTATTGAAGAAAAAAATACACAAATTACTTACAAAACTCTTTCCCAGAAACAGTATCTACAAATGGATCTTCATGGTAGAGACCATTATAGAACATAGTGTTGTACTCCTTCTGGCTCCGATAGTCATGCTGCCTGGAGTTAGGTTGATGGACCCCAAAAGTGTCATACATGCGCCGCTTCTGCGGATCTTTCAATGTTTCATATGCTTCAGTTATTTTGAGAAACTTCTCTTGAACTGAATCATCCTGTAAATTGAACATTCAACTAAGTTCTAAAAAACAACTCATTTTATTTTATAATATATACGAAGCAAAGAAAATATTCCCAGATAAATGTAAGTTTGAAAGTTTTGAAAATAATATTTTATATTACCATAAAACTTACACACAATCAATTTCCTACACTATTATATTCCTACCTACTATATTAATATCAAGCAAGAACATATTATATGTTCTTGATATTAATCTGATAAGGTATGCATTCAATAATAGCTATAATAAGGCATGAAGTATATAATAGTTTTTATTAGGTAATCAAGTATTGGACTATTCGTATTTGATACTAGATTACACTTTGGAAACTAGTAATAATTTACAAAATAATACCTGATTTTTATCGGGATGATATTTTATTGCTAATTTTTTATAAGCTTGTCGAATTTCTTGCGTAGTGGAGTGCTTTGTTATACCCAAAATCTCGTAAAAGCTTACATCGCTAAGGTTAACATTTCCGAATAGAACGAAAACGACAATAACTATTTTAAACCTGAAATAAAATATATATAAAAGTTAATTAACAGTTACAGTCAATTGTTTTTAAAACATTTAAGTCTAGACACTGAAATAAAATTTCAACTTACATGTTGCCGAAACGCCGGCAATCGATCTAAATATAATATTCTCCTTATGTCAATTTTATGTTGTATATTCTTTAAAGTACTTCCTATGCGGGTTTCTAATAAAATGACTAGTTTATCTCAGGTAGAGAAGTTATTTGACCCCATTTGGAAGAATTACAAGATAAAACATCTGTTTACTTTTTGTGTAGGCGTCTCGATTCAATATTCAATTATACCGTACATGCTAGTCTGTCAGTGAATGAACGGTTAGTGAAGTGACGTGTGACCTGACAAAAATTTTAGAACGTTTCATTCGCGGTTTCATTCATTTCATTCACTCAGCACTTTAAAAGCCTCAATAGACTGTCGTACCGCAGCAAGAGAGAGATTTTGTCTCCTTCACTATGGGAGGTGCGGTGTCTATATCTATACGGTCAGACGGTCAAAGAAGTTTGTCACTAGAAATATGCGCGAAATTTAAATTTTCAATGGCACGATATGGGAACCATGGGAACGATCACGAAACGATGACCATTTGCACATACAGTTTTCATTGCGTTTGTTTCTAAAGACGAAAATGGCTTGACAGACTATTATAAAGACTATAAAGCAACTATAAAGTCAGTAGCAAAGAGCGGCAAAGTTAAGAAAAAAACCGGCCAAGTGCTAGTCGGAAAACTCCAAACAATGACAACTGGCGCTGATCACACAGTAAGAGACAATTTCACTCGCCCACCGAGGATTCCGTATCCGCGTACAGGCGTACAAACTTTCAATAGTTAAAATAATCTCATGTTTCTCATAAGACTTGACTAGAAGCTAGAAGAATAGGTACTAATGTGCATTCTTGTGTATAGCGCCATCTCTTGGTGAATTCGCTAACTGGCAGGCAAACATGGTCACGTGATACTGATAAACGATAAATCTTTTTGTACTACATATTTGCAGAGAAAAGAGACTAATGATATTTGTAAGTGCGAATCCTGACGTTTTATCGTTTATCGCGAATATCGCGCGACCATGCTATTGGTTCGGGATAATATTCTTTATAATATTAACCGAAATCGACAGTTTTTAGGGTTCCGTAGTCAACTAGGAACCCTTATAGTTTCGCCATGTCTGTCTGTCTGTCCGTCCGTCCGTCCGTCCGTCCGTCCGTCCGTCCGTCCGTCCGTCGTCGTCGGATAATCTCAGTAACCGTTAGCACTAGAAAGCTGAAATTTGGTACCAATATGTATATCATCAATCACGCCAACAAAGTGCAAAAATAAAAAATGGAAAAAAATGTTTTATTAGGGTACCCCCTACATGTAAAGTGGGGGCTGATATTTTTTTTCATTCCAACCCCAACGTGTGATATATTGTTGGATAGGTATTTAAAAATGAATAAGGGTTTACCAAGATCGTTTTTTGATAATATTGATATTTTCGGAAATAATCGCTCTTAAAGGAAAAAAAAGTGCGTCCCCCCCTCTAACTTTTGAACCATATGTTTAAAAAATATGAAAAAAATCACAAAAGTAGAACTTTATAAAGACTTTCTAGGAAAATTATTTTGAACTTGATAGGTTCAGTAGTTTTTGAGAAAAATACTGAAAACTACGGAACCCTACACTGAGCGTGGCCCGACACGCTCTTGGCCGGTTTTTACTTTATTTGAAAGATAATGTTTTACGTAAAATGTCATATAACCGAGGATGATTTAAATAGGATTTACAATCTTTATCCCTTTAACGGGCAAGACTCAAAAAAATCGTGAGTTCAAACTTCATCGCCATCCTGTAGTCCTAAAAATTCTGTACAGGAAAAAAATACAAAAAGATGGTCATACAGGGTGGTCTTTTTTGAGACCAGTGCCCTATAAAGGGTTAAACTAAGAATCGTACCTCAATTTTTAGCGCCACCTTTTAAATACTATCATAACTACACTGATGATGCCTACAAATGTATTTTTTTTTTCAAAATATTGTATTAACGTGATATCATGAATACCATCATGATATTAAAATAAAGAAGTATGTCGTTTGTTCTTCTAAGAAATAAAAACTCGCAAAAATATTTGGGAAAAACCAACTTCCAGGCTTGGAAACAGCGCCATCTAGTTTTAAGCCAATGGGCCCATAGATTTCAGGGGTACGCTTTTTTGTATGGGCTTTGTCAGTCCCGATATTAAATCGTCCTTGGTATTAATTTGAAGTACGATACAACCACAAGGAAAAGCGCTGGTAGCCTAGCGGTAAGTACGTGCGACTTTCGTTCCGGAGGTCGCGGGTTTTTCGGAATTTATGTGCGAAATGTCATTTGATATTTGTCAGTCGCTTTTCGGTGAAGGAAAACATCGTGAGGAAACCGGACTAATTCCGATAAGGTCTAGTTTTTACCCTTCGGGTTGGAAGGTCAGATGGCAGTTGCTTTCGTAAAAACTACTACGCCAAATCTTGGGATTAGTTGTCAAAGCGAGGCTCCCATAAGCCGTGGCAAATGCCGGGATAACGCAAGGAGGATGATGATGATGATATATAAACCACAAGGGTGGTTATAAATTGAAAGATGATAAACTGCGGAGGGCTTGCGGTGGGGTACCCATTATTTTTATTTGTTTTAGATACCTAATACTGGCACGACTGTATTATCTAATTTAAAAGCGAATAAGTCCATTCGAAATACTTATGCATGACACAGAATCAGTAGTAGATTTAAATAGACACTTCCGTAATGATTGTTATGAGTCAATCTTTTGTGATAAGTGATAAGTTGATAACAAATAGTTCTAAAATTACAGGGTGGTATAAGACAATGGACTAATCTAACATACAGAATGTTACAAAATCACAGACTCCTCATGTCATGAGTATAGGTAGCTACTTATATACTACTTAAGCAATTTTTACTAGGTATGCGATTAACCCCAGCTATTGCGAAAAAAATAGCACTCCATAAAAAAAATAGTACCTATCACACAACCTACATTTTTGATAAGGTACAGCGGGGCAAATCTCAACTGGGGGCAATTGTAACTACTCCATTTTTCCATTATTACACTACTTATGATGTTTAGTTCTACATGTATCCACAGTATCCACTGAACACGCCTACCATGTATAACCGGTGGACACTCTATATAATAATGCAAAACATTGTAAAACATGGGAAAAATTGCCCCGCTGTACCTTATAGCCAATTTTGTTCGCGAATTAGGGGTTGGTCCCATAACCTGTCTTTTAGACTCAACAGTCAATAAAGCCCGCCTCTATTTCCCCAGGCAGGAGATTTACGACAAACACCTTACCTGCACGGGAAGCATGGTCGCGCGATAGACGATAAAATATCAGGCCGTCCCTATCGCACTATTAGTAAGTGCGATAGGGACGGCCAGATGTTTTATCATTTATCGCGCGACCATAATTGCCTGCCTGTACACCACACCATCACTTATACCTGGCCCCGTAGCCGAATGGCATTTCTCCGACGCCAAACGAAAGCGATACGCCGCTGGCTCTGTCGCGCTAATACGCAAGCGCGATAGAGATAGATATCTACTAGCGCTTCGTTTCGTGAGCGTTTCGTGAGCGTTTGTGCCATTCGGCTAGCCACCCTGGCCCCGTAGCCGAATGGCATCTCTACGACGCGAAACGAAAACGAAACGCCGCGAAAGGTAGTCTAGCTCTCTCGCGCCGATACGCACGTGCGATAGAGATAGATATCTACGAGCGTTTCGTTTCGGGAGCGTTTGTGCCATTCGGCTATACGCACCCTGTATTTATCACTGACGGAGATACCTGGAAATAACCGGAGTGTTTAACCTGCACGTTCTAGATGCACTTTTATTCTCGTCAAAAGAATGTGGCTTTTCCAGTGGCAATATCTCAATTTCTGAAAAGATTCGACGTGACAAATACGGGGTGTCCAGCGACCGTGGAAACTGGCACACACGAGTGTCATACAATCGACCGGATATATCCGTTCGTGGCCATTTCTCCGCGGCTCAGTATAACTTACTGGAGTAAGAAGATAGAGAGATTAGCACAAGAGATTATTTTAATTTGCTTCCTGTGATGTTAAAGTACAGTAGACTTGATCATTCACGATGACTCATTAGTCTTGCGGCGCTGGCTATATTTTGAGCCCTAAGTTAAAATAATATTAAAGTCGATTCTGTTTTCGTTAATAGATACATTGTTAATTTATACATTTTACATTTCGTTTTGTGCAAAGTACCTAAGTTGCTTTTTCAGTAATTTGGTAAATTGTCGTTATAATTTTTGTTTTGACCTAATTTGCTCAAAAAAATATTCGAGATAAAACATGTAACTGTGTTGGATTTATAATGATATTTTTAACATGTATAAGTAGTTTGTGCAAATTTTGTCAATTGCGATATATTATGGTATTATGTCATACCTAGCGAAACAGATACAAAAAAATATTCATGTTAAAAAAAATAAGAAACGTCGCGTTGACTCCTTAAAATATGCCAATAAACTGATATTGTGCTGTCTTAAACAATTGCTTTATTAAAATTGCAATAATTTAGCTAAAATGTATTCTTAACATTGCAAAAAAATATTAGAGTTACTAGAGTTCACATCTCATCAACTTAAAAGGCATGATAAATAAGATACATGAATTTGTGCAAGTTTAATCAATTGCTCCTTAAATAATACGATATTAATATTAATTTTATTTGCGTACGATCGAGTCAAGCGGGCGCAATCCACGCGGCGCGGGTAGTGTAGGTATCAGCGCGGCAGCGGGGAAGGGCAATGACCTCTCTCGGCAATAGACAAACGACGCGTTGCGTATAAAACGCTAGTTTATTTAAACTGTGCGCCCAAATGAAGCTATTTAATTTAAAGCCTGTTGTGTTCGGTATTAGAGTAGCATTTTAACTAAATAATATTTATGTTTCCCAGATATAAATTATTTCAGGCATAAAATAATTCCATTAAAAATTAGCGTGCCTTGTTACTCGTAACACGAATTAGTATGAATATTATGGTCCCGGCGGGCAAAAAGCATTTATCGAAATCTGTATAATTTATTTTGACATTTGTCAAAATATATCAAAATGACATTTTTCATATCCACCCGCTATATCGCTTTTTGTTGTACATTATTTTATTTTTATAATAGACATTACGATTTACGATACAAGTGCGGAGAAAAGGAAGTTCGAAACGAGGGACGATAAATTAAAACAGGACCGGAGGGAGTATCTTAAGTTGACATGAGTTATGAATTTCCTTTTTCGCACGTGTATCATACAACGTCTTGCAGTACAGATGGCCCTTCGAAGTCTTCCTCTACTTATACTTCTCGCGCTAGCGCGTAAAAAAAAACACCATCTGTACTGAAAAGTAACTTTATTATATAATTACTACAAACAAATTGTCAAAAGTCATTTTGATCATATAATCTGTCAAAATGTGATTTTGGGTAAAAAATTTCAAACTGGAATTACGAGTCTAAAATGTCAAAAAAGTATGTTGAGTCAAGACAAGAGTGTCAAAATGTAATTTTGAGTCAGAACTATCAAAACTGACATTTTCGAATCTCGAATCTATTGACATTTGCTGTCATAACTGTCAGAATGAAATTTTGGGACCAAACTGTCAAAATATATTTGGATCAAAACTGTCAAACGCCTGAAACAAACCTGTCAAAATGACATTTTGAATCAAAACTGTCAAAATCTATCATTTGCCATTAAGGTACTATATCTTATACAACGGAATGACTTCAATTTACATTTTGGGTTAAAACGATCATATTGACATTTGCTGTCAAAAGTGTCAAATTGACATTTTGGTCAAAACCGTCAAATTTAAATTTTGCTCTAAACTATCAAATTGACATTTCGGTCAAAAATTCAAAACTGTCAAATTGACATTTTGGTCCAAAAAGTAAAATTGACATTTTCGTCAAAACTTTCAAATTTACATTTTTAGTCAAAACTGTCAAATTGACATTGTGTTAATTCTGTTATATTGAAATTTTGGCTCAACAGAGTCAAAATGTCACTTTGGGTCAAAAATGTAAAAATAAAATGTTGGGGAAAAACTGTCAAATTAACATTTTGCTTTAAAACGATCAAATTGGCGATTATCTGTTGAACTGTCAAAATATATTTTCGATCAAAATTTCCAAATTGACGTCTAATTTCAAACCTGTCAAAATGGTATTTTGAATCAAAACTGTCAATATTGTCAATTGCCTTTATGGTATGTGTAATCTGTCGTGTTGACAACGGAATGACTTCTCTTTACACTTTGGGTATTTATGGGTTAAAACGATGATATTGTCATTTGCTGTCAAAACTGTCAAATTGATATTTTGGTCAAAACTGTCAAAATTGCATTGTGTCAATTCGGTCATATTGCCCTTTGGGTTAACAATGTCAAAATGTCTCTTTTGTCCAAAAATGTAAAAATGAAATTTTGGGTCAAAAATGACAAATTTACATTTTGGGTTAAAACGATCAACTTGGCATTTGTGCTCAAAATTGTCAAATTGACATTTTGGGTCAACTCTGTCAAAACATCATCTTGGGTCAAAACTGTCAAAGCGATATTTTGGGCCAAAACTGTCAAAATGACATTTTGAATCAATACTGTCAAAATCTGTCAATTGTCTTTAAGGTACCTACGTAAGTAGTTTATACAACGGTATGAGTGGTATGACTTTATTTCTAAGCAACAACCAAGTTAGTCTAATTTGACTGTATGACTCATACACCGTGTTTTTTTTTTCGTTTTCCATGAAATTCGACATGCAGTTGTTAGGTTCATTATCGGGAACCACCTGGTATACAATGTGTTTTTATTGATATCCGTTAACTTTAAGGGAAGTTTGCTTAGGTGAATTACAATTAATTTCTCTAAGAAAACGAAATATACATATTAAAAAATAAATTTAATGAATCAATTAGTGTAGTAAAAAAAAAGTGTAGTACGGCCTTTATACTTTCAGAATACTATTTATTATGACATGTGACGTCAATTACTAGACACTGGTTGAATGTTATTTTATTCTTGTTTCTCACACGGATTTAACTTTAGGAAATTTTATAGGATGTCACACACGTGTCCAGTAATTAAATTTATTTTTTTAAATAGATCGATAACCGTACAACTTAAGACGCTGGTTTCATAGATACCATACATACATACATGCATACAATCACGCCTGTTTCCCAGAGGGGTAGGCAGAGATCACGGATTTCCATTTACTACGATCCTGACAAACCACTTTCGCTTCACACACTTTCATAACGTTTCTCATACACGCTCGTCGGTTTCGAGTACTTCTGACCTGGGTGGCTAGCCGAATGGCACAATCGCTCACGAAACGCTCACGAAACGAAGCGCTAGTAGATATCTATCTCTATCGCGCTTGCGTATTGGCGCGACAGAGCCAGCGGCGTATCGCTTTCGTTTGGCGTCGGAGAAATGCCATTCGGCTACGGGGTCTGGCCTTTTTGCAATATTTCCCTGATTTGATCAAGAAGCGATAGATAATCATATATAAAGATATAGATTCATAGATAAATAATTGTTTTTGACCTAAAGAACCTTTCCTTAAAGTTAACGGAATTCAATAAAAACACAGTGTATACATACACACACGCTGGTTTCTCGTCTATTTTGTGACAATAGTGCCTGGCAGAACTAAATTTAGGAAAGAAATCGCGAAAGATTTTATACTCCATTTACTGTGCCGCCGTGCGTTTAATTTGCATTATAATTGGAAATCTAGGAAAATATAGAAAAAAAACGTTACTCTTTTTGGGTTTTGCATCAGCTCTATGATCAGTTAATCACTTCCTTAAATACTTCCCGTTATAAAAATTACACCCTGTATTGTGTAACGAAAAACTGAAATTATTAGTTACAATAATAAATATAATCACGGTGTATGAATAGGATACTGGATCAAATTACCCCCATATTGGAATAAAGGCGAATTTATCGCAATTACGAGGATTTCGTAGGGAAATGTAAAATGAAATCATATTTTCGATGCGATACCTTCACGTGTTTTCGAAATATACAGATTGGTCTTTTCGTTAATAATGTAATACGAGTAAAATAAAGTTCAGTAATAATATATATGTGTTAGTTTTAATTGGGAAGACATGCAAAAAATTGGGAGAATCCCGTCAAATCCCGACCATCTGGCAACCCTAAATTATGCATGACTGCGCACGAGACGTATGTTCTTACGCCGCGAGGCAGCGCGGCTTCGCGCCAGTGGCACGCGCCAACCTGATTGGTTATCGGTTGCGCGCCACACTGCGCGAAAATTTAAAATACTTTGCTATTGAAATATAGTCAAATATTGAAAACCCATTGATCAAAACCGCACAAATTAAATTTGATGACTCGATATTATATTATAATAATATAGACGTCAACTTATGAACATGAAAATTTTTTTGAGGATTTGAACGGGTTTTTATTACAAAATATTTTTTTTAAATATAAGCAATCTATGAATGTCGCACACTTTTAAAAAAATAAGATATTTTAATGCCCTGAATCGTACAAGGCTTCACTTACTGACTCTAATATTTTTTTAAGGGTTTTAGGATCAATATTAGAATTTTTTTGAATATCATTATGGATGAAAATTGCACAAAATGCATATATACATCGGCAACCACTTTGTTTTTAGACAAATACAAATAATTTCTTCTCGAATATTTTTTTGACTGAACACTGCTTAAAAAGAGAAATACCTAAAGTTCGTGCTAAGCACGCACAAAACATTATTTTTATATTTGATCAATAGTCTAAAAACTATATTCAAAAAATAAGCAACATGAATATTATCGAAACCTCAAAAGTTATCGCTACTACATTCCTTGATTAGAATTGGCATGATTAGATTTGGCATAAATTAGCGCGTAATCGTGAATTACACGAATTAAATATGAGTAATTCCATAATTATGTCTACATTGTCTACCTATGTATAGTTGCTTGTGCAGGAGCTCAAAATGTCAACAACGGTGTCGAATGAAAAAAATATTTTCCCCTCACTAGCTCGGAAACACGTGTTTTGTCCTTTAATACCAGCGGGTAAAAATGCATTTTATCCACTAGTGGGTAAAGTAATTTGATCTTGAATAAAGTCAAATTAACTGCTTTAAAATTGATAAAAGTAGGTGAATCTAGTAATAAAGATGATTTACCACCTGTGGAACTACTGGAAGTTGTGATAAACGCATTTTTTGCGTTGTAGTTTCCTCGCCATAGTGAGGGCAAAAGTTTTGTGTTACACTCGGGTGCAAATGTATTTTACTTCTCGTGTGTTAAAAAACTCGCAAGTTCAGGATTCTATTCTCGAACCACTCGCTTCGCTCGTGGTTCAACTATAGAATCCTTTCACTAGCTTGTTTTTCAATTCCACACTCGGCGTTAAAATACAACTTTGCCCCCTTGTATAACAAATAACTATTGCTTTAGTGGAATTAGTATAAAAAACCAAAAATGGAGCCATCCAAAGTTTACTGTAGATGTGAATTTTTATCATAATCTGTGTAGTTATTATTATTATTATTTTTGGGATAAAATGATTCTGTTCTTCCCCTCTACTTGAAGAACCTCAATATTTTTAATTTTTAACAAGCAGAAACGTCTCTAACGATTCTAAACATTTTTATATTAAAGGAAAAATTGGAAAAATTTACGCTTCCGGCGGGACTTGAACCCGCATCATTTTAAAGCGTAAATTTTTCCAATTCAGACGTTTTTAGTGCGTCATACAAATTTCCACTTCCTTTTAACAATTTTAAGAGTGATTTCCGATACAAAACCATTGTTCTGCCTCGGGCTCAAAGTTATGTACCTACCAAATACATGTATTAACATATTTGGTCTAGTTAAAGCGTGAACAGGAATAAACAGACGGACATAGTATAACATAAGGGTTCCTTTTGTACCTTTTTGGTACGGAACCCTAAACAAAATATTTTATAGGTTTTACATGTTCTTACTCCGGAATGGTGTCAATATAAAAATTAATTCAGCATTTCCGATATTTTCGATGCATACTGAAACGAATACCAAACCTGGATAATGATGCTGCTTCAAGAAAAGTTGGGAGCTGTCCCCCTCAAAATTTACATAAAAAATTTGGATGTCTCCATTTATTAAATCTACCCAAAAGAAAAAAGAAAAAAAAGAAGAAGGAAAATCTCTTGTTCACGTTTCGCCCTATTCTTAGATCTTCACAATACACTAATAGACTGTTGAAAAGATTATTCAATCTATACTTAACACGTTCACTATCTTACTCGGAATTTTAAACCTTACGGCATTGTAATAAGATTTTCCTTAACACAGACGTGGGGACATTGACACGTGTTAAACATTGAAAACACTTATTCATACACTAGATATAAAGTATTTAAACCACTTCAAATCCGTTCATTGGCTGTAAGTAGATGAAGCATAAGTAGGTAATACTAACGTTGAAATACGATTTATTTGTACAAACACTGTTATCAATCCATTTATTCAGTTCATAAATAATTGTTGCTCGATCGTCTATCAAAATGGTGCGCTGGGTATTCGTAATCTTACTAATAGTCGGTATTTTAAAAGTGTCTTCATCCGAAAATCTTTACGATGATCATTTATATCAAAGTGTATTGGACAATGTAACTTGCCAGCGACATTTACAAGAAATGCAATCTTTTCCATGTAAGTGCCTACTTTTGTAATTCCTCGACCAGGGGGCCGATCTTTTAACCTCACGGCGTTCGAATTCAGAAAATTGTCACTGAAAATAGTAGGCAATTCACCGTTTTCAACCGGTATTTTAGTGACAGTGAGACTCAAAAATCGGCCCCCGTACGGTAAATCTGCAATTGCACGCAGGCGGTGCACGGTGCGGGAGTTCTATATTATCCCGAGGGAGTTATGGAATGTTTACTACCGTTTTTAACTCATTGTATTTTTACATGTTTTATATTGCAAGACTGCAAATGTGATGAAAAACATTGAGTGTTACTCAGGTCGTAAGAATATTGCAAACTCGAGTCTTTAAAGCTTTCGGGATTTAACTTACTGTCGTTTGTAATTTTGAACTTCCGCCCCATGCTGCACAACGTACTCAACAAAGTAACAGGGCTGAAATTAAATAACCAAAAAAGATTTGTTAAGTAAGGTAGTCACTAGGCACCAAAGACATATGTAACTCCGTATATAGACGGATAAGGTCTAAGAAAAAAACGTACCTCAAAGCCATAGAGAATAAGGTACGGTGACCTAGATGGCGTTACACCTTTGGGGAACGCTCGGTTAGATGGCGCTAATATTAATATTTGACATTTTAACACATATCAAGCTAAAAATATGGGCCAAATTGTCAAAACTGAGATTCAAAAGTTTTAAGCTTGTGTCGAGTGATGGCAGTCTATGCACTGTGATTACACATTTTACTTTGACAGTAGCTCTCTATAATACTCGATCCTCTTTGCTAGGCACATAGGCATTGTGTAACCAAAATCTTTTAAACCGTTTTTAAGGCGACTGATTTTCGTGAACTTTTCAAATCTGTTATTTTATTTCAGTTTTTGATGCCAGCGGCGGGATCCCCCAGAGCATCACGCTCGGTGGCCAAGGGAGTCTCGGCAACTACCATCAATGTCTCTCAATCACCCAGCAAATCCCAAACGACACGATCATCGGGAAATACTGCATGATCGGAGTTCCCTTACAGCAGAGCGGCTTGAGCCCCCCTGCTTTCGATCCTGGTGCTATATTAGGATTAAACAGAACTCTTTTTGAGCTGATTAATATGGACGAGAACGGCACTGATATTGAGAAAGTACTTCAGTTTGAGAGAGCTGTGAGGGTCGTTTTGGGACATGGTAATTTCAGGTATGGATGACCTTTGTTGGTGGCGATATTTTAATGCCCATTGTCAGAAAGTATTAGGTTTAGCCAACATGGTTATTCGGGGTAATTTGCTTAATTAGAAGGAAGCATGAAAATCATTGTGGGGACAAAAAAGAAGTGATGTGGCAACTGTTTGCGAAGTGTTGATTTTTTTACGCTTACCTATGTACGCTTATATATTTCAAGTGAATCGGTTTAGCAATAAAAATCACTCTTCACACTGAGAGAATTTTGCATTGTGAATTTAACAAGTTTGACTTGTTGCGGTTTATCCGTTTGAATCAGCCAAACGTATGTTTAAAACAATATGTGTCAGGTTGTTTTTATAAAATCGACTTGTTGATTCAAATATATTGCCGATTCAAATGACAAGTAGCTTGTTGTTTGAACCAAAAAGCACGTAGGCGCTATTTTAACCAAAAAACTTGTTGAACGAACATGAAAACTGGTTGTTTTTTCTCTCAGTGCAGTACAAGTTTTGCTATGAATATACGCCACTTTAATTTTTTCCAGAGCTTTGCCACCAGGCACTCAAGGCGGCTTGGAAGTAAAAGTGGCAGTCTGTTTACCAAGAAGCTGTACAACATATGAGGCAATTGGGCGGTACACAGATAGGCTGAATGTGTCTTACAGCGACCAGTATTGCCGACTGCCCGGGGACAAGGTTTTCTCGACAGTGGATTATATTGGAGTGTGAGTAAACTACCTGAACCTGATGGCAGTATGTCGCCGCGAGATATGCCAAACTGTATTAATGACATAAGGACGGGTAGTCTATCTCGGGCGACGGCCATCATGTGCTATTGAACCTTATCGATAGGGACTATTTTATCGTCTATCGCGCGACCATGCTTCCCGTGCTGCCATTCTTAATTAACAATTGATATTTACGCATCCAATGGTTATAAAAATGGTGGAGTGAGAAATTATTTCTACAGGTTAAAACCTCGTTTTATTTTATTTTGGCTAAAATAAGTAGGTATTCTAACATGTACCATTATTATAAGGACGACGGACGTTAAAATCTTAAAAATGTATACTGTTAATGTTTAGTTTAAAACAAACCAAATTAATAGTTATTTGTTATACAAGGGGGCAAAGTTGTATTTTAACGCCGAGTGTGGAATTGAAAAACGAGCAAGTGAAAGGATTCTATAGTTGAACCACGAGCGAAGCGAGTGGTTCGGGAATAGAATCCTGAACTTGCGAGTTTTTTAACACACGAGAAGTAAAATACATTTGCACCCGAGTGTAACACAAAACTTTTCCCCTCACTATAGCGAGGAAACTACAACGCAAAAAATGCGTATAATCACTGCTTCCAGTAGTTCCACAGGTGGTAAATCATCTTTATTACTAGATTCACCTACTTTTATCAAATTTAAAGCAGTTAATTTGACTCTATTCAAGGTCAAATTACTTTACCCACTAGTGGATAAAATGCGTTTTTACCCGCTGGTATTAAAGGACAAAACACGTGTTTCCGAGCTAGTGAGGGGAAAACAATTTTTTTATTTATTTTCAGAGTTACAATAGTGATTTTGGGAACGCTTACTGCTATAAGTACTACTTACGATTTATACATCACGTTCTTCCTTGAAAAAGGTAATAACATTTATTTCAACTCCGTATTTTTAGTCAGCAGTTGCGTAAATGTACCAGTAAGTATATGACACTCTCTACTGCCTATGGTCCAAAAAGTAATATAATAATTACATGTTTAATTTAAATGGTCTTCATCATCACCGAAAAAAATCTTGATGTCAGACACGAATTGACCACTTGCCATGGAATAATTTAATTTCGGGCCTTTTATTTACAATATGGGTGTATCAAACTGTATTTGGAATCTAGTCTGTGTTCCCACATGACTACAATCCAGGTCTCTTTAAAGCAAGAGTAAATAGGTATCTCATAGGTAAGCGTGATCCACCGTAGACCGCATCATCACTTAACATCAGGTGTGATCGTGGTCAAACGTCTACCTATTCATACTAAAAAAAAAAAAATTGGAATCAACAGGAAACTGTCAAATATTACTATTTTTTTCAGCTCCTGCTGAAACAAACAAGCTTCTAACGAGCTTCTCAGTATACACAAACACACGTCGTTTGTTCACGTTTTCTAAGTCCCCGGGGTCCATCGATTGCTTGGACGGCATGCGGTCTCTTTCGATCCTTTGGGTAGTTATCGGACACACATTTACAAATATCTTCTCTGGAACCACTATCAATTTATTGGATGCGTTTAAGGTTCGTATTATTTTTATATGATTTCATTATTTTGTAATAAAACAGTTTGTTATAACTTTCCCTGCATCTCATGACTTAAAGTTATTATAATATGTGATATCACCCTTAATGAAAAGTCCTTTTAGTAGTCACACTGTAAAAAGAGAAAATCAAATGCACAGATAACTATTCGTAATTATAAATATAATGTAGGTATACATTCGTATTCATGGGATACAATAAATAAGTACTTACTTGAATTTATAAAGTGTCTCAAGGTTATTTCTGTTTACGAACAGCGCCATCTAGTGTCGAGTAGCTGCACCTTTTTACCAACTGCAGTAAGAGCGGTTTCGTATAAAACGTCCAATCCAAATCCGTGAAAATAAGATCCGTAGTAGATCCGGCTATTACAGATCTTATTTTCACAGATTCGGATCGGACGTAATGCAAAACCGCTCCAAGTAGTCCAAGTCTATTGTCCAATATTTAATTTTCATTTTAGTTTCTCTCTTATTTTTAGTGGACTTCCAGTTCAAAGGCTACGTGGTTTACAGCTGCAGTGCTATCTGTGGATACCTTCTTCATGATGAGCGGTCTTTTAGTTGTCTACACGACTGTAAAGAAAATGACGCCAAGTAAGTAAAATATTTACACGTGCAATTTAAATTTCAATAAACATTGTAATTTAATTTTTTGCTTCAACTTCCTCCACTTAAAAAATCATGTCAATTCGTCGCTCTTTCCGTGAAAGACTGACAAATAAATAGACACACACTTTCCCATTTATAATATAATATTAGTATGGATTAGGAAGAGGATTGGCCGCGTCTTTGTATATGCCACGAACTTAAACCTGTGTGCCTAGCAGAATGCACAAACGCTCACGAAACACTCACGATAATATATCTCTTTCGTAGCTATCTTTCTCTATCGCTCTTGCGTATTGGTGCGACAGAGCCAGACTACGTTTCTGCGGCGTTTCGGTGGCGTTTCGCGTCGCAGAAATGCCATTTGGCTACGGGGCCTGGTACAGTTATTCAGTTAACGAATTATGTACAATTTCAGTGTCACTAGTGAAAAACATCCACCTGTTCTACCTCCACCGCCTGTTGCGAATGTTCCCGTTGCTGGCTGCAGTGGTGCTATTCCAAGCGTCTCTGTTCCATCATAGCGCGGACGGACCCAACTGGCCTACACTGTCCAGCAGCATACAGAACTGTCGGGATTGGTGGTGGTCCGCGCTACTGCATGTGCAGAACTACGTCAACGTGACTGAGATTGTGAGTTTCTACCATTACACTCCCTTCTCCCTTTCCTTTGATGGCTGCGGTGGTACTGTTTCAAGCGTCTCTGTTCCATCATAGCGCGGACGGACCCAACTGGCCTACACTGTCCAGCAGCATACAGAACTGCCAGGATTGGTGGTGGTCCGCGCTACTGCATGTGCAGAACTACGTTAAGATGACTGAGATCGTGAGTTTCTACCATTATATTCCCTTCTACCTTTCCTTAGCTGGCTGCGGTGGTACTGTCCCAAGCCTCGATGTTCCATCACAGAAGGACCCAGCTGGCCTGCGCGGTCCAGCAGAATACTATGTCGGGAGTGGGGGTGGTCTCTTCTACATGCTTGTGCAGAACTACATCTCCTTCTATAAGTTCTGCCTTCCCCATAGCTGGTTGCAGTGGTATTTACTTAGTGGCCACTGAGCTTGGCCACACATGGAAACACATGGAAATTTCCAAACAAAAGGATTCTCTCCATTCGATATGGAATATTAGTTAATATTGCGTCGTGTCATAACTTATATTCCCAGAGCTACCATTGTGAGCGTCTCTCTTGATACTAAGGTGACTAAATAGGTTTAACTAAATGTGATTTATGGTGTCATTTAAATAAGTAGGTATAGGTACAGTCAATCAATTGAAACCCTAGGCCACTGTAGAACTATGCCATAGTGACGTTATAAATTATAAATCATAGTGTAAGAAATCTCTTAGTGCTTTATGCTTGTCATTTTGACATGGTTTTAGATTGGCCTAGGGTTCCAATTGGTTGACTGTACATGTGATTTATATTGCAGTGCCTCGACCACACTTGGTATCTCTCTGTGGACACGCAGCTTCAGATATTGTCGCCACTGGTGCTGTTCTGGGTTCTTCGAGGCCGTCTTTCCGCTTGGATTGGCCTGGCCTGTGGCCTCGCGGCTTCCATCATCTGTACAACCACTTACACTTATATTAAGAGCTATACGGCAGTATCTATGTTGGGGTAAGTAATTTAATTAGATAGGTAATTAAATGCTTATTGAGCCTAGCTAGGTAGTGCCGTACGAACACACCTCGGACACTGGCGATTAAATATATGAAAGAGGCGCGTTCCTAGCACACAGTCTAAGTTCATGTAGGTGAACGCGTCCTATGCTTGTATGAGTGAAATATGACAGACAGGTCGACTGTTCGCGTTTTTGACAGGCGGTATCTGTGAGGTAACCGAGAGGGGGTGGCCGGCACTTTCAGCAGGGAGCGGGGTGGCCATACTGTACGATAGTACTTTTTATTATACTGTGGTACGAGTAACTAGTATCCGTCTAGTAATTGGCTAATTTTCTTTTTTTCGTGGCTTTTGCTCCAATTCCATTAAATAGCTAATATTTTTATATTAAAGGAAAAATTGGAAAAATTTACGCTTCCGGCGGGACTTGAACCTGCATCCTTTTTGCAATGGTTAAGAGCATTGCACGCTCTTAACCAATTGAGCTACGGAAGCCACGCCGGACATCGCAAATCTTTCCAATAGCTAATATACCCATACATTTCACGACTCTTCCCTTTCCGAACAGGCCCCGTAGCCGAATGGCATTTTTACGACGCGAAACGAAAACGAAACGCCGAGAAAAATAGTCTGGCTCTGTCGCGCCAACATGCAAGAGCGATAGATATCTACGAGCGTTTCGTTTCGTGAGCGTTTGTGCATTCGGCTACGCACGCAGAACCTATTAGCATTTAACTTGTCTGGTACCTACATCAAATAATAGGCTACTTGCCTCCTAGTCAAATCAGCTTCTTTTTAAGAACTGTCAAAACGAAATTGAACGACTTGCTAATATGGAATTTATATGAAATCGAATTCAGTGACGTCACGGTCAACTCAGTTACTTTATATATTTCTACCTGACTTATTAAATAGAAATTGGATTTAAAAATAACTTCTGTCCAAGTTTTTCTTCTAATTATCTGATGCTTTATATCGTGCATGGTATAATAGTTATTTGTTATACAAGGGGGCAAAGTTGTATTTTAACGCCGAGTGTGGAATTGAAAAACGAGCTAGTGAAAGGATTCTATAGTTGAACCACGAGCGAAGCGAGTGGTTCGAGAATAGAATCCTGAACTTGCGAGTTTTTTAACACACGAGAAGTAAAATACATTGCACCCGAGTGTAACACAAAACTTTTCCCCTCACTATAGCGAAGAAACTACAACGCAAAAAATGCGTTTATCACTGCTTCCAGTAGTTCCACAGGTGGTAAATCATCTTTATTACTAGATTCACCTACTTTTATCAATTTTAAAGCAGTTAATTTGACTTTATTCAAGGTCAAATTACTTTACCCACTAGTGGATAAAATGCGTTTTTACCCGCTGGTATTAAAGGACAAAACACGTGTTTCCGAGCTAGTGAGGGGAAAAACATTTTATTTTAAATACAGTCAAGTTCCCTATTATATTAATCATCTAACCATATGTTACAGCTTTGGTTCGAACATAGGTTTAATATCGGATTACTTCAAGCACTACTACGTCAACACCCTGACTAGATCGCCGCCCTTCGTCGTCGGCATGCTCTTGGGCTACCTACTTCACGTTTGGCGTGAAAGTCCAAGGAGAATACCTAAGGTATCTGTCTACCAGAAACTTTAAGTAATAATTATAAGTATTGCTTCTACCGTTTTTAGGGTTCCGTAGTCAACTATTAGGAACCCTTATAGTTTCGCCATGTTTGTCTGTCCGTCCGTCCGTCCGCGGATAATCTCAGTGACCGTTAGCACTAGAAAGCTGAAATTTGGTGCCAATATGTAGGTATATCAATCATGCCGACAAAGTGCAAAAATAACATATAAAATGGAAAGAATGGAAGCCCCCGCTTGCTTGCGTCAACAGATTTGGCTCATATTTCACCGATCCTCTTCGAGAACACGGTGATCCCCCTGTCAGCACAGGTTAAAAATCTCGGTCTCATTATAGACAGTGGTTTGACATGGGAGCCTCGTGACAGACATCAGTAGAAAGGTGACAAACACATTACGGGCGCTTTACCGACACAAAAACTTTTTACCAGTCAGCACTAAAACGCTTCTCGTACAGTCGCTGATACTGCCAATCATTGATTACGCTGATGTATGTTGCACCAACATTACACAAGCCTCGTTGTCCAAGCTTGATCGTCTCCTCAATAACTGTAGGTATAAGATTCGTTTTTAATCCTCGCAAATATGACCATGTCTCCGCTTTTCGCCGTAAACTTAATTGGCTCCCAATTCGTGAACATAGGTCATTGCGAATCTTGTGTGCTCTTTATTCGATCCTATTTGACCCAGCTGCGCCCAATTATCTCAGGACCAACTTTCAGTTCGTAGCGGCTCGGCCGGGTTGTGTGCTCCGTGCTTCTCGTACGCTGAAACTGGCTGTCCTCCCTCATCGCACTGGATTCTTGTCCAACTCGTTTAGCTGTCAGGCAATTCGTCTATGGAATGCCCTCCCTCTGCCTATCAGGCAAGCTCAGAGTAAACTCTCTTTTAAAAGCAAGTTGCGTAAGCACTTATTTGCAAACATTCGAGATTAAAGTCTACTTGATGTCTCGCACTAGGTACATTTATTTATTTATGTATATGTGTATTTTATTCATATATATGTATTATACTAATATATATGTAGGTTTACTTATTGTACTTGTGTATGTTTATTTTATAATAGTAGGTATCGACTTGTATTTAATCGTTAAAATCTCATACTGGCTTTGTAATCTTGTGCACCAAACCAAACTAACTATCTCTGTTTTGCCCAATGGTTGACTGGTAGAGAATGCCTTAAGGCGTTAAGTCCGCCATTTGTACTTTTTATTGATAATTTGTGCAATAAAGTTTAAATAAAAATAAAAATGTTTTATTAGGGTGTTTTTTTTTCATTGCAATCCTAACGTGTGATATATTGTTTGAAAAATGAATGGGGTTTACGAAAATCATTTTTTGATATTGTTAATATTTGCGGCAATAATCGCTCCAAAAGTTAAAACAATTATCCCCCCCCCCACCTTAACCTTAAACTATATTTGCAGTGGCTCCTAGCAGCTGGTTGGTTGTCCGCCCTCGCCATCGGTTCTGGCATGATATACTGCAACAACCCGGCTGTGGAGTTTACGCAATTCTGGGCGAATTTCCTCAACTCCTACATGCGGGGGCTCTGGGCGATGGCTGTGGGCTGGGTCGTGTTTGCCTGTGCAGCAGGATATGGAGGTAACATCAACATTATTATTTATTACTAGCATTTGCCCGCGGCTTCACTCGCGTTAAATTCGAAAATTGCGAATGCTCATACAATTTTCCACCCCATATTTTAGGGAAGTGGGGGGTTAGAAACAGACAATAAGTAGCATATGTCACTCGCCGTCACTTCAAGTATCTCCACTTAATAACCTAACCACAATTTTTAACCGTCGCCTCATATCTCTCAAGAAGGACGGTTATCAAGTCGTCTGTATGTTTTTTTTTTATTTTTTTTTTTTTATTTTTTATGTTTGTTCCTCGATATCTCCGTCGTTACTGGACCGATTTTGAATTTTTTTTGATTGAATGTATTGGCAGGGTGCAAAGCGGGTGGAGGGGGTAGCTAAAACGATCACAGCGCACACTACGGCCAAAATTGACATCTTAGTCGCTGACTTACGCTGTCAAATCCATATTGCTGTAAACATTTTCATATAGTTTTTGAGATAAATTTAATATGGGCCTAGTAAAATTTGTTATGGTGAATTTTAATAACTCCAAGAAAAATATCGACAAAATTTTAGCTATTTCCATGACCGTGGTGAAAACGAAACCACCGTTTAAGTGAATAATTGCCGTAAGAAGAAAAGTGTCGTCCAACCTCTGAAGTATTACTTAAAAGTGCGTAATCTTTTGATACAAGTATTGAATTGAATTTACGGTGAATTCATAGTGCACATTTTATTGGAGGTAGAAAAGCCGATGTGGAAGCCAATCCCAGTTATGTTCCAAAATCATTTTATTTGTTTCCTTAAGTGTGCTCATGTGTACAAATCGAAACGGATTGACGAAAATGCGTAAATATCGACGTTTCAATCGGACGAAGGAGCACGAGAACAATAAAAGCAGAAGTAGTCCATCCGCTGAAGGCTTATCACATTTTAAATAAAATTCCTGAGAACTTATTTCATCGCATTGATGATTACATATTTGATGTGATATCTGCTAAACCTCCAATATTTTCAAGTAAATGAAACAAGTTTTTGTAATGTATACTATAATTAAAAGTTATTATAGCTAGTTTGTTTTTATTTTACAATAAACCTGTACCCTGTAAATGATATTTATAATACCTATAGTTAGCCTATGAAAATGACATAGCATAGCAGTGAACTGATCAACAATTTCAAAAACAAATGATTTATTTTATACTTTATTGCACATAGGTACAAATGGTGGAAAAAAGTCTTCAATCTATAGAAAATGCCCAGCTAGCACCATTTCTTGTCTTTATTCATTGTCTTAGGTTGGAAAATGATTTCGTGAGCGATGGCACGAAACCCCGTTTTAGTCACCAGTTTGTTTATTTCTCACTGAAAACAACAATTTTAATGTTATTGGCGATAATGTTGTAACCACCATCTGTACTGTACTGTACTGTGACTACACCAGCCAGCAGTTACTGCTGCAAGGACGCAGAGGCGCTGGTCCTAACAGAGAGGGAGGGACGGGAGGCTCCTCGAGCTTGCTCAAATGCACGTACCGGCACGATACAGGCCGCCGGTCAGAGGCGTATGCTGGGTGTGCTAACAACCTCCGTCCTGGTGAACCTGTACCGATTCAGGACGCGCCTTCGGGCCTACTCGTGTATTCCGCCCGTCGTCTGCCGCCCTGGCATGTCCGGCTGACCCTCCTGCCCGAGACACCGGTGAGCCAATAATACGGGTGGGGAGTGTGGGGCGTTTGCAGTCAGGATGGGGATCGACGGGAGTAGAAGAACCAGACCGAATACTAGCATCGTGCCCAGTGTAGGGAAGATGGATAGATATGTGTGTAAATATATACGAAGGGATGGCGACTGCGGTTAAACTGTTTCCCGGTTTTTTTTTAATGTTGAGATTGATTGTTTGTATCCAAAGCCATTGTAGTTGAGTTTTCTGTAACTCCGACGAACCCATATTATCCCTCTTTCTCGTAATTCTTCCAAGGAGTCTCCCTGAGTGTAGTAAATACTTGTCGATTGCCACAACACTTAACTATATGGTAACTAAATAAATTACACTGAAAATTCAGTAAATATTTTCACTCTAATAACTGCTTTCGCTGTAAGGTAAAACTGAGGCAATATAACACGATTTTAGTCTAGTATTTATTTTTATTTTTATTAACAGTACTACTTTCTTCGACCGGCTATGCAGCCTCACGTCATTCTTGGTGATATGAAGAGACAGGGTATATAATATCTGCGAAGAGGGTTCCGCTGCTCTGCTGAGCATTCTTGGGATACTGGGTTATTTTTCTGTTGATATTGTTTCATGTCATTCTTTCAGGACCCGGTGAATTTCTTCTTGTTCTTGGCAGACGACGAACACGGGAGGTAGCAGAAAGAACAATTTGAGTGTCCTTCATCTATGAGTAGACTTGGCGACATAAGAGTTCCAGTAACTTGTATCTACTGTTGGCTAAGTGCAGCGTAATGTTGTTGGTTGTAGTTGTAGACCGCTAACAGTTCGAAAATTTGCCATGAGCGGTGATGACACGTCCGCTGATGTGATAGATGAATGACGTTTTGAAGCGCAGTTCCTCTTAAAAAAACCGGCCAAGAGCGTGTCGGGCCACGCTCAGTGTAGGGTTCCGTAGTTTTCCGTATTTTTCTCAAAAACTACTGAACCTATCAAGTTCAAAACAATTTTCCTAGAAAGTATTTATAAAGTTCTACTTTTGTGATTTTTTTCATATTTTTTAAACATATGGTTCAAAAGTTAGAGGGGGGGGGACGCACTTTTTTTTCCTTTCGGAGCGATTATTTCCGAAAATATTATTATTATCAAAAAACAATCTTAGCAAACCCTTATTCATTTTTCAATAACTATCCAACAATATATCACACGTTGGGGTTGGAATGAAAAAAAATATCAGCCCCCAGTTTACATGTAGGGGGGTACCCTAATAAAACATTTTTTTCCATTTTTTATTTTTGCACTTTGTTGGCGTGATTGATATACATATTGGTACCAAATTTCAGCTTTCTAGTGCTAACGGTTACTGAGATTATCCGCGGACGGACGGACGGACGGACGGACGGACGGACGGACGGACGGACGGATGGACGGACGGACGGACAGACAGACATGGCGAAACTATAAGGGTTCCTAGTTGACTACGGAACCCTAAAAACAGTTTCTTCTAGTTCGTGGACGACAACCAAGTTTTCAGTTCCTTACTTTCATGATTCATTCAACCACTACACATTAGACACTCGTGCACAAGTTCGCTTAAAGAAAGCACAATAATAAATAAAACAACGATAGATTACGTGGTATTAGTCACTCAAAATAACTTAATAATCACCTTACAGCTACTGTTTCGTCACATTCACATGTACCACACCCCAAGACACTCGATCTCGGCCATGTGTCGTTTTAGGTACCTAGAACTTAGAGAGTAAATATAAATACATTTTTGGGGCTGGTTTAGCCTGCTCTGGCAAAAAAGCTATTTATACAATAAAGCTGTGTATTCTAGTAGGTAGCGTGGGTTCGACTGCCATATGGTTCGATGGGCCTTTTGTCTTAGTCATAAATTTGCGTCTGCAGAGATTTGAAGAGGCATTTGGATGACCCTATTCTCAATAGAGTATTGCGTTTATCTTTTATGACACTTGACCGTGTTTGGCCGAATAGCGGTGACTGGAGGCCAGATGTGTGCAGTGTGCACGCCTTTACGAGGAAAATGTCTTGTTTTTTTTTTGAAAGTAATTTATCCTTTTCTATACTGGGTAGTTATTGGCTTTTTATGAGTTGGGATTGCAATATGTTATGTTGTCAAAGTTACCCTGATAATTCCAGAGAAAAATCCTCTTTTTTGGGTCTCAAATAAGTTTGTCTTATATTTCCGGCTAGCAATGTATCTTCGGGGAATTAATGGGTTGAGTAAGTACCTAAAGGGGTGTTATGTACATATGACTTTATAATGTGTACTTAGTATGTACATTATTATATGTTTTTCGAACTATGATATTTCGTTGCAGTCCTTCGTTATAACGGTACCAATAATATGATAATATATATTATTTAGCGCAAAGAAATAGTAAACTAAATGTTTTGCAACTGGCCAACTAAACATCGCTATCGGAATTGAGACCAACGTGCCTTCTTAAGTCTACGTTCCTGTCTAGTGTGTACCGTAACTTTCATTCTAGGGACACAATTAACTAATATAAACTACTACATAGTAAAATGACCTAAAATCCTATAACCTAAAATCTTATGATAAATAAATAATTTGTATGCTACATAGTAAATGTCATATACATATGTATAACCGCGTCTTGAGCCGATGCGGGGCTCTAGTGATAGATTTGAAATCTAAGTTAAACTAACGGGCGTGTGATTAGATTGATGTGACATGTATGCTTTGTGGTGTGCTTATTAAATAGTAAAATATGGTCATGGTATATAATTTAGGCACAGTGTGTAGTATAAGATTAAAATAGGCATATATAATTGCAATCCCCTGATGATAAAAGAGTATTAACGTGACCGCAGCTTTGAGTCCCCGTGCTGACTCATGGGGGATATGAGTACCAACTCTTAGGTTTGGTTCCCAAAACCAAACATAGTCCAAACGATATACTTTGGAGCACCGGTATTAGCACTAAGGCTTTACAGAGATGGAACGAGCTCACCAATTTAGTCGCGGTGAAGGTGTGGGTGACAGCTGAGCTGAGCTGCCGCTGCTCCTCGACGTTGGGTCGTAGACACCGGGCCCGGATTAGGCGAGGACGAGAGCCACCGGCACTGGCACCCGCTTGGCTTGAGTCGCTATTTAGTACACCTAAACATTATTTGATCTAACACTGTCTCTAAAAATTTTTGCAACTGTCACTGTAAGTATGTAAACCCACTTCACACTCGTAAACTCATACTGCGGATTGTCTTTGTGGTTGCTGCTGGGTGTTTTTGGTCTCTCACTGTCTCTAGAAGTTGGATAAATATTAAAACACATGGCACACTCGTGACGCGAAAACTACAAACTACATAAACACACTAGGAATAGGAACGGATCGTAGGCCGCGGTCAGTCGGTTACCACCCGTAGAGTCGTCGCGGGCTCTTTTGTTTTGACCGGGGTTTTACAACCCTTGAGGGACAATTGCGCTCGCAGGGATGCGTCCGTTCACCACGGCGTCCCAAACGAGACTCCCGGCGATAATGTTGTAACCACCATCGTCCAAAATTGTCTAATATAGTAAAATAACACAAGATTTCATTAATTTTTTCACAATTTTTACTTACTTCTCGCTTAACAGCGGCGACAATATTGTCCATAATGGTCACCTGTCACGTGGCGTGTCGTCGCGCACGGTCCCAATATGCATACAGATTGGTCCCATTTTTCTCAGAACCTAGTTCTGATGATGGGATCCTGGAGAAATCGAGGGAACTCCTCGAATCTGAAAGGCATACATATGGTGATTTTTGTGTTTTTAAAGGAACAGCATGTATTTAGGTACGGAACAGTGACATTTGGTGCAGTGGAACTGCTGATGATGGCCAGAACGGAACTCTTCAAATCTGAACGGCACGCTTATAGTGACTTTGGTACTTTTATAAGAACAGCATGGACTTTCGTCCAGAACAGTGACATTTGGTGCAGTGGAATTGCTGATGATGGTCAGAACGGAACTCCTCAAATCTGAACGGCACGCTTATAGTGACTTTGGTATTTTTATAAGAACAGCATGCACTTTCGTCCAGAACAGTGACATTTGGTGCAGTGGAACTGCTGATGATGGCCAGAAGCCAGAACCAAACTCCTCAAATCTGAACGGCACGCTTTTAGTGACTTTGCCATTTTTATAAGAACAGCATGCACTTACGTCTAGAACAGTGACATTTGGTACAGTGGAACTGCTGATGATGGTCAGAACCGAACTCCTCAAATCTGAACGGCACGCTTATATTGACTTTGGTATTTTTATAAGAACAGCATGCACTTACGTCCAGAACAGTGACATTTGGTGCAGTGGAACTGCTGATGGTAGTCAGAACCAAACTCCTCAAACCTGAACGGCATACTCATAGTGACTTTGGTATTTTTGTAAGAAAAGCATGCATTTAAGTTCAGAACAGTGACATTTATTTAGTTATGTTTGTTAAGCATATTGAGTTTTGAAGTCAAAGTTTGTCAAGCTTCGATTTCTTATAATATTTAAATCGGATTCATGAGGAATTGAGGAAACTCCTCAAACCTTAACGTTATACGTATATTCATTTGTGTTGCCATCTAATAATTAAAGCATTAAAAGCAGTTTTAAAAAATACTTACACATTTCTACATAATCCAACATTCGCAAGTAGCTTTCACAGAACCCGAAAGGCGACGGTTTTTTTTTCTTAAAAATTATTTTTTTTTGTGTTACACTCGGGTGCAAATGTATTTTACTTCTCGTGTGTTAATTTAACTCGCAAGTTCAGGATTCTATTCTCGAACCACTCGCTTCGCTCGTGGTTCAACTATAGAATCCTTTCACTTGCTCGTTTTTCAATTCCACACTCGGCGTTAAAATACAACTTTGCCCCCTTGTGTAACAAATAACTATTTTAGTGCTGGAATTTTTGAGTTCGTTTCGTCAACTCACTGTCGTGGTTCAGGGATTTTATCAAATCCCTATACAAATCTAGTGAAATGACAAAACGTGGCGTGTCTATTGGCCGATTTTGTGATATCACTAATCAGAGTCAGGGATTTAGTCAAATGACTGAAAATTTCTAGAGAAATGATGAAATGGATTCGCCATTTTGACATCCTGCATTTGATCAAATCTCTGTTTTGGCCATTTCCCTGCGACATATCGATTAAAAATTTTATTTTAAAGTAAGACAAGTCTAGATTTTTCAAAAAGGTCTTGTTACATATGACATTTAACTCCTGTGCTTTATTTCAGGGCCCATAAACTGGTTCCTATCCTTAACGATGTGGAAGGTTCTTGCTCGCATATCCTACGCCTTGTATTTGATCCACTATCCGATACAATTCATTATTCGAGGGCAGAGTGAGGTGCCTTACATGTTCAGCTTGAGAAACGTGGTAAGATACATATTTTCAGATATTGCTTTTGAAAAATAAAACCCTACTGTGTCTTCTTTGATTACATATTATCGTTATTCTGCGTATTGTCGTTATTGTCCTGTAATTTAAATTTTAATGTCGAGTCTTTTCTGAACCACCGAGTACTCAAGTGTAAAGTCCACCAGGATATTTTTTTAAACTGTAAATGGGCTTACTCATGGCCATAGACTAGCCGAGGCAAGGACGTGGCCTACGATGGAGCTCGCTCGCCCAGAACAGGCACCTGTTTGAGTTTAATTCGTATTAATATAAAAAATTAGATTTCATAGGTTTTTTGTTCCTTGATGTGGTTTTAAATTAGCCCTAGAAAATAATTGTAGTAAATTGGAAATTTCTCCATAAAACTGTTATTATAAATTGAATGATCATATCCATATATTTTCAGTTCTACCTGTTTTACACGGACATTTCACTGTCGCTGATGCTGGCGATTGCTCTGTGCGTGCTCGTTGATGCTCCTTTCTCCACTATACAGAAAATTTTACTACAAGGTATGAAACATTTATCTATCTGTTATCTGTTCCTCGTCTATATAGGTGCAGAAAAAGTTTACTTGGAACTTTAAAATGGGTGAATCAACTGTTCCTTGCCTGTTATTGCCATGATTACGGTCCCCCGAGTCACGCTGGACTTATGCAAAATTATGCTAGTGAAATTATGCAAGCATGCATGTAGTCCATGTTTGTAGGTGGAAAATTAAGGAAAGGGCTTGTTAACACCAGAAAAATGCATGTTTGCATAGTTTAAGTAGCATAATTTTGCATAAAACCAGCGTGACTCAGGAAACCGTAACCACGGTGTTTTCAGTCAAAGGAAATAGTAAATCCAATGTACTTAGGATATGTTTAGGAAAATCAACGATAGAGGGCTTGAAAAACAATTATATTCCGTAGTGCAAATTGTTCGCTAGATGTCACTGTTACCCCCGCAAACTAGGTAATGACTTGTTGTCGTAAAATGTATAAGTATTTTTTGATGTCCAAATTTTTCGTTAGATGTCGCTGTACCACCCGCAAACTAGCGAATGGCATTCTACGGTTAATGATATGTAATTTTTAAATGGTAAATCTTATTATTGTCGTCTTTTTTAGGGTTCCGTAGTCCAATATGTATATCAATCACGCCAACAAAGTGAAAAAATAAAAAATGGAAAAATATGTTTTCTTAGGGTACCCCTCCTACATGTAAAGTGAGGGCTGATTTTTTTTTTCATTCCAACCCCAACGTGTGATATATTGTTGGATAGGTATTTAAAAATGAATAAGAGTTTATTTACTAAGATCGTTTTTTGATAATATGAATATTTTCGGAAATAATCGCTCCTAAAGGAAAAAAAAGTGCGTCCCCCCCCCTCTAACTTTTGAACCATAAGTTTAAAAAATATGAAAAAAATCACAAAAGTAGAACTTTATAAAGACTTTCTAGGAAAATTGTTTTGAACTTGATAGGTTCAGTAGTTTTTGAGAAAATTACGGAAAACTACGGAACCCTACACTGAGCGTGGCCCGACACGCTCTTGGCCGGTTTTTTGGCTTATAAGTTCGTGTAGAAATAGGTTATTTATGTGACTGGTTGAAAGATTCCGCCATAAATATGTGGCGTTCCATGTTTAAAGGGTCCACATGCTTTATGTGCTATAAGGAACCTTTAGGCATGGAAAGTCACATGAAAAGTTGTCGTAACTTAATAATAGATGGCGCTGCATTCGAAAACCTTGACTGATAACTCTATACCATACTCAACCAAACTATTCAATATACTCTATGACCGTAACCATGGCAGTAACTGGCAAGAAAAAGTTGATTCACCCATATACACCCATATACATGTTAAACGTGACGATTTTCTTCGGAGAGTAACTATATAAGAGCGTAAATATCTAAACTAGATCCTTGAGGCAGCGTCCTGAGGAGTTTCAGGACGAGATTTTAAGCTCACAAGAATGAAACACAAAATGTATTCATAAACATTTCATGAATTTCTTTTTTTTTTTCAGGAAAATCAAAACAACCGCCTACTAATGGACATCCACCTCCTAATGGAGTATCCTCATCCACCGAAGTATTAGTAACAGTTAACAAATAAGTTTATGCTTTAATTTTACGATAAGTCTACGTTAACATTATTATGATTGTATTGTTGTCCTACTGTTAGTTTGTAGAACCTTATTCATGTATGTACTTATCTATTTAATAGAGAAGATGTATCTCCTCATTATAGAGAAAGTAATCTATTTAAAGTAAATTAATAGTTTTATTACTTACTAGACGTGCCCGCGCGGCTTCGCTCGCGCAAGTGATCGATATCCTAACACTTTCACTATCGGTAAATAGTTAGTATGAAAATAACTTGTTATTTACCGGTTTCTCGGTAATTCCCATACAATTATTTACCTGTTTACATGCCCTAATTTCAATGCCATATCACCCATATAACAGTAGGGTACACTTTTCAGTTCAGAACCGTGAACGTGTTTAAATATCGACTAATTAAATATACGAGGGCTGATTGAAAAGTTCGCGGTTTAAGTATGAAATCAAAACCAAAGTTTTTTTATAATATTTTTATTTCTCTACGTAGTCCCCGTTAAGGTCTTTGCACTTATTCCATCTGGATTCCAAAGCCATTATACCACTTTAAAAAAAAAAATCCTCCAGGCCTTCAAAATAGGTATCCACTTCAGCTTGGACCTCGTCGTTGGTCAAAAATTTCTTACCACCCATGTGTTTTTTTAAGTTTGGAAATAAATGGAAGTCCGATGGTGCCAAATCGGGTGAATAAGGCAGATGCGGCAATAATTCAAACCCGCAATTATGAATTTCTGCCATTGACTTTAGTGACGTATGCACGCGTGCATTGTCCTGGTGGAAAAGAACTTTCTTTGTCAGCACTCCAGGTCTTTTTACTTTCAAAGTCGACGTAAAAGTCGACGTAATCGACGTAAAAGTTCGCAATAATAGTCCGAGTTTATAGTCGTACCTTTTTGGAGATAGTCAACCATTATTACACCCTTTGCGTCCCAGAACACTGATGCCATAACTTTATTTGCCGACAAAATGGCCTTTGCCTTTTGGGTGGCGGAGATCCAGCACGAACCCACTGTTTTGATTGCTGTTTAGTCTCGGGCGTATAGTGGTAGACCCATGTCTCATCCATAGTAACATATCTGTCCAAATAGTCTTGAGGGTCAGCTTCATACAGGTCTAGACAGTCGCGTGAAATTGTTAGACGAGTGATTTTTTGTTCCACTGAAAGGAGCTTTGGAACCCATCTCGCCGACACCTTGGAAAACCCTAATTCGTTAACTATAATATTTTGAGTTTTTTCACAGGAGATGCCTACGATGTCGGCTATTTCTCTCACTTTTAACCGTCGGTCTTGGATTATCATTTTGCATACAGTTGCCACATTATTTGGATTGGTCGCAGTAGTTGGCCTCCCGGAGCGAGGGTCATCTGCGATACTGACTCGTCCCCGCTTGAATTCAGCTGCCCACTTTTTTACCATCGTATATGATGGACCGGATTGCCCTAATGTACACTGCATATCTTCATAAATTTGTTTCGCAGTCAATCCTTTTCTATGAAGATATTTAATTACATCACGTTGCTCCAAATTGACCATTGTGAAAAAACTGCTTACACGTATTTTTAAATGAGAGGAAAAACTTATTTTAAAATATTGCATTTAATTAAAATTTCGCGGGATGACAACTAAATAATGACAGTTCAAAATGACGGCAGGAAAAAGAAACTAAGTTTTTTTTTTAATGGTCAGGCCGCGAACTTTCCAATCAGCCCTCGTATATTCTTTATCCTCATAAAGTAATCTGTTTAGCTTTACCGTAACCTCGGCGTGCTTCAGCCCTCGAAGGTTACATTGTCTACCCCAAAAAATTAACCATGTAAGTATAAATATTTTACTTTGGGAGCAAATATTCGTTCTTTTTAATTAAAAACATATTTGAGTACTAAATAAGGTGCATTAGGGTAATTCCGAATGACAGAAATGCTCTGGTAATTCCGAAAGGGGAATCTTGATATGCTGGAAATAATGGTGATTTTTACGCGACTTTCGTAATCAGACGACTTTCGGAATTACCCTAATGCACCTTACCTCAAACACTTCTTTTGAAGTAAATTCGCTCTTTAATAAAACAATTATTGACATACAATATCTCAGTGTAAATCTCATTTTTGGCAAACACTTATCAAAATTTTGGCAAACACTAATCACCTACTTATTCTTAAATTGAGATGGTTGACTCAGTCTTAATAATAAAATATCAGGGCGACCGAGCTTCGCTCGGTTCTATTTTAATATATCACGTCTTTAGATAAAAAAAACTCTTATAAATACAAAAATAAAAAAAAAGACAAAAAACAAAAACTTTATTTCTGGCCGGGATTCGATACCCTGACACCTACGATCTATCTGCGTACATTAGACCGACCTCGTACGACTGAACTAAGCGGAATCGATGCGCGCGCGGCGAAATTAACGACCATATTTTACGTTTACTAACGCGAAAGAAAAACTCATGAAAACTCGAAAATTCGCGTTTTCCGGGATCTAAGGCTACGCTAGATCGAATTTCACCCCCGAAAACCCCCACATAACAAATTTCAGCGAAATCGTTAGAGCGGTTTCCGAGATCGTCGGTATATATAAATAAACAAATAAAATATACAAGAATTGCTCGTTTAAAAGTATAAGATAAGATTTACCACAACTGGGCTGTTCTATGTTGCTGAGCGAGAACTCTTCAATAAATGAGGTTTCAGATAGGAAAGTCCTCCTCTTGTGAACTCAGTCATTTGCTGTCTCAAGCCCGCATGTTTCACAATTCATGAAAACATCTGTAAAACAGTTTTAATATTATTTATCGCAATTATTATAGAACAATCTATGCTGTTATAGAGTCAAAGCACATGGTCGGTTGTAATTCAACTGCTTGATGCGGTTCCCCGACCGCGGGTTTTCAGTACTTAACTTTAGTAACGGGTGCTTTGAGCCGTATATGGGTGTATACAGTTCAAAGATAAGTAAAAGAAAATTTATTTCGGAACGTATAAAGACATAAAAGGCAAATAAAACTAATGCCTACTAAATAAACCTAATATAAAACGAACCTTAAACCCTAAAGTTATTTATCTACTTACAATTCTAGGCATCGCCAAACCAAAATTCGTCACATTAATTTTCGTCTTTAGCCATGTATTTTCCACAGTTGACACTTGACTTGACAGTATAACGACACGACAGAACAAAATAGGACGTTTTATTTCCTGTCACTTCGAACAAAATAAAAACCGATACTACTGGAGGTGTACCGACATAACAAACTCACAAAACATAATAAACTTTCATCAACTTGAAGTTACGTACTCGCGAAACGAAAGACCGAGTATGTGCCGATTGGATCCCGAACATAGCCGAAGTTTTGAAATGGTGGTTTTTATGAGATTTTCGTTAGCTAATTGTAAAATAAATACGCAGCGTAATCGGCAGTTTTCATACTCATTTTCTATTCCTATATTTAGACAATAGATTTAAATAGTTCGGAAAGGACTTTTTTATTCTTTAAAAACAGATAGCAAAATCGCATTTTATCCACAAGAGTGCAAAGAATATTCGAAATCCGAACGTGTCATTAGTTACTTTTTTAAATATAATTTCTTGTAAAGGCATGTCCCAGACAGGACAATTTTCTCCCTGTGCTTAAATTGTCTTAACGAATCATGTGATGCGAACGTAAAAATAATTTCATATCGAATTGTATCCGACTAAAAACATTAAATTCAAACAATTTTATAACATGATTTTACCATAAAACACTTGAAATCGTACAAGAAATTGTATTTTTGACTCTTCCATTGTACTTATTCAGAACGCACCTTAAGTAACATTACAATCTCAAAACGCGTGAAACGGAACGCACCTAAATAGAATTTTCTTCTTGATTCTTAATTTGAAACTTTTGTGGTGTCGGTCGGTGCATCGTGAAAATTGTAATAAACGCAAATTGACTTATTTCTGTGCAATTATGTTCCAGTTGTTTTTATTGCGTGTTTCCTCGCTTTAGTGAGGTGAAAAGTTATGTGTTACACACGGGATGCAAAGTTATTTTACCTCGTGTGTATTGCAACACTCTCTACGCTCAGGATTCTATTTTTGAACTACTCGCTTCGCTCAGGATTCTATTTTCGAACCATAAAATCCATTCGCTAGCTCGTAGTTCAACCCTAGAATCCATTCGCTAGTTCGTGTTGCAATTCCACACTCGGTTAAAATACAACTTTGCTCCCTTGTATAACAAATAACTATTCTATTACGATACTTGCGTTGTATCCGAGAAACGTGGTCCAAAAGTTCTTAAAATTTGTAAGGCGCCATCTCGTTTCTTCCATCGTTTTTTATCCCTTTCTGGTTTTTCGTTTTTATATAAGTAAATTTGACCTATTAAGGGGTTACACGCGATGATCTAGTATACCTCGTGCATTCTCCGTGAACGATTATTTGCGACATACTCATATTTGACGTCAATAATTGTAGCGGAGATTTTACTCTAGAAGGGATGTAACAGCAATCTGGCTACATGGGTCTATACATATAACACAGTACAACATAGCCATTGCACCGACCATGAATCAACACTCGATGGGCGTACAATTCCATCTCAAATCTAACTCGATCTCATCTCTTGTTATGAATGCAACCTCTAAACTCTCTCAGGGAAAATTAGAAGGGCCCCAAGTCCCGTGGCTCTTATCGGTGGATGCACGGCACAACTGAATCTCCAAAGGAGAACTCATCGTGCATCCCGCAACTCAGCACTCTTATCTCATGCTCAAGAACTTGCGATGAGTACTGAGGTGGGAACCATGTGGTCCCCGACGAGCCTCCACAACAACCCCTACAGCTCATCCATCAGCCTCCATAAAGTAACCTCCAGTAACTCAAACCGATAGCATACCAGCCACCTCACATGTTGCATTCAAACTCGAGCTACACTCAGAATATCACTCAACTCAACAACTCAGCTCTATCTCAAGGTAGCTGTTAACTCATGGTCACTGCAATATCCATGAGTATATCAAATATAGCAATGTCTCACTTACCAAGAGCGTCGTACACGTGCCACACGGCGAATTACGTACCAGTACTCAGAGCATCTCTCTCCACGTGTCTCAACTCGTTTCCGTTCTTTTTTTCTCGCGGTCACCTCTGACACTTGCTCACCTCCATCGCCAGTGTTACCAGTGAAGAATACGCTAAGAGTGACAGTTTGGATACATACCACAATAACAGACTTCGCGATCTCCGCGACACTCCCGAAGGCGAGAAGATCAGATAAGTAGCGTCATCAGCTGGCGCGTCCATTCGGCTATTCGTTCTCTAGCCCAAATGGCAGCGTTCCGCCTTGCTCTAGTCACTTCCTGTGGCTGGTCTTCCATAACACTTGTCTCTTTCACTTCTGTCTCGTCGGGTATATCATTATCAGAAGCTTGCTCAGTTTGCATAGGACTAGTTTCAGAATCTAACACAACTTCTCTCTCGATTGTCGATTCAGTAGGGATTGTTAACTCATCAATCTCCATCTCGGGCTCAGGAGATACCATCGTTTCAGGTACTTTCGGGGGTTCTCTAATTTCAACTATCTCCATGGGCTCAGCTGGTATCTCTGCCATCTCAGTGTCTTGTGTTGGTAAACGTGCATAATCTGTTGGGCCGTACGTGTCAGACTCTAACGGATACAGGTGTGCTATGGATCTCGTGAATTCTGTATTCCCAACCACCACTTTGGCTGCTCGGCATTCACCGTCACGGCTTCGGATCAAGCTTGAAATTCTGCCAACCTTCCAATTGATCCTATGTTTGGAGTCATTCTTGATCTGAACGATGTCACCAACTTCTGGAGACTTCTTAGATATCACTCGCGGTTGTTTATGAGAGTGGCTGAATCTATCCCGCAGACTTGGTAGGTATTGGTTGGTGAACATCTCTTTATATTCGTTAAGTATCCTCTGACCTCTCTTCCAGCCTTCGACCAAGTCGACTTTTGTATTAGTGCCTTGTGAGGTTCCTTCGCAAAGTTCTGAGTTTATCTCTAGGCACTCACCTAGGGATAGAAAATCTGCTGGCCGCAGCACTGCCTCTGGGTCAGAACCCACTGCAGTCAAAGGTCTAGTGTTCAAGACAGCCTCAATCTCCTTCACTACTGTCTGCATTTGACCATCAGTTAATAAATGCTTATCAAGTGTGCGCTTCAAGCAGTGTTTCACCAGTCCAACTAAACGTTCATAGAAACCGCCTTGCCAGGGTGCAAGCTGCGTAATGAATTTCCACTTGATATGTTTCTCCTGGCAGTATGACTTGATCAGTACTTCACTCGTCAGCTTGAACTGTAGTGCATTGTCAGATATCAATACTTTAGGTGGTCCTCTGGCAGCTACGAAACGCCGTATCGCTAGCAAACACTCCTCAGCTGTCAAAGCCTTGACCAACTCCAAATGTACAGCACGAACTGCTAGGCATGTCATAAGACAAATCCATCGTTTTTCTCTGCCAGTATTTGTCTCCACTAAAACCGGTCCGAGGTAGTCTAATCCAGTGAAGGTAAATGGAGAACTATAGTTAACCCTTTCACTGGGTAGTGCAGGTGGTGGTGGCAGTTTGTAAGGACCTCCGGCATATTTCTCACACTGTGAACACATCTTTAGGGTTTTCTGAACTTGGGCTCGCCCATGAGGGATCCAATACTTCTCGCGTAATATGCTTAGCGTGTGCGGTACACCAACATGGTAGTTATCTCTATGCGTCTTCAGTATTATCTCGGTTGTGAAGGGTGATTTCTTCGGAATCAGAATGGGATATCTCTTATCATATGATAAATTTGCATTTGCGAACCTTCCTTTGCATCTCAAGATCCCATCTTCATCTCTAAAGAGACCTAAGTTTCGTGACAAACTAGTGACCTTTCCTGAAACTTCTTCTGAAAAGTATTTTCCTTGCAACTTCTTTATTTCGGACACTGACTCTTTTTCTGAGAGGTCTTGCAAAGAATCCAAACTTCCATGAAGTGTAGTGGGTGCAGAATTTTCTTCCAATTCAGGAAAGTCAAGTTCATTATCTTGGTCTTCATATCCTCTCATTGTCATCTCTGGACCATCCACCATGTCCAGAGCCCTCCCAACCAAGCACAATTCTTCGTTCTTCTGCTGCTTTGGCCAATTGTTTTGGTCTTGTAGAAGAAAATCTGGACCATGGAGCCATAAATCCCGTTTTTGATGCCACAGTTCTGGCCTAGTAGCTATATCTGCAGGGTTTTGTTTTGAGTTAACATAGCGCTGCTCTACTCCTAACATATCCTTAATTTGCTTGATCTCATTGACTCGTCTCAATACAAATGGTGGAAGCAGCCTACTTGATTCGATCCAAGCTAGGACAACTTGACTATCCGTCCACAAATATATCTTGCATATATTTAGGTCTAGGTGGCTTTTGACATACTTCAGAAGTCTACTTCCTATCAGACACCCTAGCAATTCAAGTCTAGGAATTTTGAGATCGCTCTTGTCTTCTGCTGGGGTTATTCTGCACTTAGACATAAGAAACGAAGTTGATACATGCTCTTCAGTTATGACACGCAAGTAGACGACTGCTGCATATGCATTCATTGACGCGTCAGTGAAGCAATGTAGTTCGTACTTAGTACAACCCGGCTTTACTCCACTTGTAACATGTCGGGGCAGTTCTACTTCGTTAACAGCTTTTAAATCTTTAATTATGTTCCTCCATGATGTCAACAAGTCTTCAGGCAGAATCTCATCCCATTTGAACTTCCTAGTACAGATCTCCTGGAACAAGAGTTTTCCCGGTAGCACGAGTGGGGATACGAATCCACATGGGTCATACAGACGCGCTAGCATTCTCAAGACTCCTTTCTTTGTAATGCCCCTGTCTATAGTCTCACTTTCAAAAGTATCGTTATTCAGATTGAGACGTAAAGTATCATTTTTCAAATTCCATACCAACCCGAGGATTTTCATTTCACTCTCTGGTTTAGCTCTCTCTTGCTTGGGAATCTTGTCCATGAACTCTTTGTCGTTCGACATCCAATCTCGTATGTTCATTCCTAATTCATTGAATGAGTTTCTAGTTTGAGCATACAATTTGAGAGCCTCTTCTCTTGACTGAACCGAAGTCACCAAATTGTCTACATAACATTTATCCGCTATCACTGGAAGCAGACTCTTGTTAGTCCTTGAAATGTGGTATCGAATTGTTGCTGCTAAGAGGAAAGGGCTTGATATTACCCCGAAAGGGACTCTGCAGAATCTGTATTGAACGATGTTGTCTTCAGCCAGTTCTTTGTCCAAATCTTTGACCCAGAGAAACCTGGTATCTTCCTTCACTGTATTTGACAGTCTTGTTGAAGTGCTGAACAGCTTCTTCCTCACATGTAGTTTTTGGAGAATCACATATCCCGATGCTCTCAAGTGACCATAAGAATTTGACGTCTATGGTACGCAGGGGAAGATCTGGTTCTGTAAAATGGTCTTGATTAATATCATGGCACTGGCAATACGTAGCCACAGATAGAATGTCCCCTTCCGTGTTGTTGGTAGCACTTCCTGCGAGAAACCAGCCAAAATCAGAATCTACTAGAAAGGTGTTATTCCCCAAGTCAACACTCTTTCTGATGAATGAAAAGTATAAGTCATTTCCAATCAATAAATCAATACCTTCACCAGTAGAAGTATCGTCAGCCAAGATGTCTATCATCGGTGACTCTATCATAGCCATTGGTACCTTTGTAGTGATGTATGGGACTATATTCACTCTAATCATTCTTTCAACATTACGTTTACTTACTATAGTAATGGTTGCATATGGGCAAAGCATTTCTCTAGGCTTCTCTGATCCAAATGTATAAATCATTAGACAATCTTCTCCGTCAGGTTTGATATGTAGTAATTTAGCTATTTTGTTTGTGATGTAGGTACGTTGGCTTCCCGAATCAAGTAAAAGTCTAATGTGTAGACTTCTCCCCTCCGCTGTCCTTACTTGGGTTACAGCTGTCCCGAAATTAGATGGCTTATTTAGCTGTATATTAACTGAAGTCATATTTGAAACAACCATGGTAGTGTCCTTTTGTGCACCTTTTGTCGACACAATGCTCTATTGTGCATCTTTGAGCAATGCACACATTCCTCCTCCTGGTACATCTGGAGGCACGATGCCCTATTTGAAAGCAAACGTAGCACCTGTCTTGCAGTTTCCCGATCCTTTCCTTATAGGTGTTGAATTTGGTGCAATCTTCACTATAGTGCTCCCCGTTACAAAATATATTATGTTATTCTTCATGCGTTATCCTATTTGCCTGTATTTCTTTCTTAAGAGTGTTCTTTAAATTTGTTAGCTTCTAGTCGGTTCTTAAACTTAAATATGTTTTTCTTCATGCCATCTTTGAGACAGCGTCTTTCTTCGTTTTCTCGTAGCAATTTGCAACGTCGCTGTTGAAGCATCATGTTGAAGCTCCATCATGCTGGACTTCACAGGAATAACAGAACTCTCTGGATTTAAAACGACCAAACTCTTCGAACTTTCCATTGCTGTTATTACAGCATCTAAAGCTTTTCGGATTGCAGAAAATGAATCATCAATCGCCATCAGTCGCACTTGATATACTACTTTAGATGGAAATTTATTAAGTATAATAACTCTAAGGTGACTAGCATCAACTTTCTCCCCTAGAGCCTCCAATACCCTCAGGTGCTTCTCTATGGCGTTCAGAGTGCATCTACAATCTTCAGGTAGATCCTTTGCTACCGTAAGTTTTTGCAAAGCCTCGTTGTGAGCGTCAATGACCTTTGAAGGCTTACCGAAACGGCTACTGAGGATATCGACCGCAATTGGATAATTTAAGTTTGTAGTCTCCAAACCCTCAACTGCTTGAAGGGCTGGTCCCTCCAAAGATGCTAACAGGTATGAGAGCTTCTCCACATTGGCAATATCCTTATTGTCGACATTGGCTGCAAACTTGTCCCAGAATGTATTCCACTTTAGGACATCACCATTATATTTGCCGAGTTCTAATTTAGGTAGACGTGTCCTATTATTGTTATCTCCTTCGTGGCAGTAGAGTTTCATGGCAATTTCCAATTCCGTTAGCACGTCCTCCGCTTTGATCTGCACGTCGCGACACTGTTTCCAAAGATCTTCTCTTACATTGGCGCTATCACCAGACAAATATCTGTTGAGGTCTGTTGTGAACGACGATAATCTATTATTAACATTAATTTTGACGGCAACTATCCTGTCCCTTTCTACGCCGGTCTCCATACTATGAAGAGCCTCGGCGGCTCCCGTTAAAGCTTCTGTTAGCCTCTCTAAGCGCAATTCTAATGTTGAAACTAAAAGGTCCATTTTGTACGCAATGCAAGCTACTGATACTCTTCATTTACTTATTAATCTTATGTGTGTCCTATTTGATGCTAATCTGCAATGAAATGCATTGATTTTGAGTCCACTTTAAACCATAGAAGTTTGCTAGTTTTACAAGAAGATGTTAATTACTATATTTACTTAATAGTGAAGTCGCCTTAAATTTATTACTTACAGCGAGTTATTTAGCAATCTGCTCACACACTTTAGCACTCCTAAATTAAGTAATTACACAGTTTTATTTAATTTTTACTTCTAGAAACAAACTTTTATCACAGCACGCGAAAACGAACAGAAAACCGGGTAAGTTTACAAAACTTAAGCCATAGACTAAACTTCACTCTATTTCTTAAGCCTCCTTTACACGACCTGACCTATCAATCTGTCGTGTCCGCTGCCGATTCGTTCCAGACACAACAAATATACCGCATCGTAAATATAGCCGTGAGGGAAATAAAACAAATAAATGTTTTAATATTTATTATTATCCTTACACCTAAATTAATTTGTAATAAAACAAACGAAGTAAGGTGCACAGAATGACAGATTTATATAATAAATTCCGAACGTGATGAGTTGTGTATTTCCGAACGTGGACAGAGCAGTGTTGCCAATGTTTAAAAGAATGCGTAAATACCGCTCCTGTATCAATAATTTTTTAAACACATTACAATTTCTGCGTAAATAAAATTTAGACTTATAGAACAAATAAAACTCATCTGTCGGCCGGTCCTCCGTGCAATATTAAGTACGGAGCTCGAGACGTGTACATTCTCTTCATGGTTGGGTAGGTAATATTACTACCTGTCTATACCTACCACAATGGTCATAACTACCCTATGTGTATACACCACTATGGGCATACCCAAACCAAAAAAAAATTGAGTTGAACAGAAAATTCTCAATATTACGTTCATACTTAATTCTTTTATCTCTCCAAAGACGTCATCCGCAACCGACAGACTGCTTTAAGTTCGGTTTTAAGCATCTCCACCAAAAATGTAGCGGAGATTTTACTCTAGAAGGGATGTAACAGCAATCTGGCTACATGGGTCTATACATATAACACAGTACAACATAGCCATTGCACCGACCATGAATCAACACTCGATGGGCGTACAATTCCATCTCAAATCTAACTCGATCTCATCTCTTGTTATGAATGCAACCTCTAAACTCTCTCAGGGAAAATTAGAAGGGCCCCAAGTCCCGTGGCTCTTATCGGTGGATGCACGGCACAACTGAATCTCCAAAGGAGAACTCATCGTGCATCCCGCAACTCAGCACTCTTATCTCATGCTCAAGAACTTGCGATGAGTACTGAGGTGGGAACCATGTGGTCCCCGACGAGCCTCCACAACAACCCCTACAGCTCATCCATCAGCCTCCATAAAGTAACCTCCAGTAACTCAAACCGATAGCATACCAGCCACCTCACATGTTGCATTCAAACTCGAGCTACACACAGAATATCACTCAACAACTCAGCTCTATCTCAAGGTAGCCGTTAACTCATGGTCACTGCAATATCCATGAGTATATCAAATATAGCAATGTCTCACTTACCAAGAGCGTCGTACACGTGCCACACGGCGAATTACGTACCAGTACTCAGAGCACCTCTCTCCACGTGTCTCAACTCGTTTCCGTTCTTTTTTTCTCGCGGTCACCTCTGACACTTGCTCACCTCCATCGCCAGTGTTACCAGTGAAGAATACGCTAAGAGTGACAGTTTGGATACATACCACAATAACAGACTTCGCGATCTCCGCGACAATAATCAATTCGACGAAAGACTAGAGCAATAAGCATAATCTACTTAGTTCTGGGTCAATCGGGTTTTAACTCCTTTGGATTAGTTATCTTTAATTAGATCGTAATTATTCTATTTATTGCTTTTCTAATGATAATTTAGCGAAAGAGGCCTATTCTGAATTTCAAAATCCAACTTGTACTTGTCATGGATATGATACGAACATGACTCTCATTGTATCTTGGTTGGACAGCGAGCCGGGTCACATTCATAATAATTATGAAATCAGTAACAAATTCAGATTTTATACTTCTAATATGCCTCTACAGTAGATTACACAAGCAGTGACGTACATGAGATCAACTAAAATAGAGACCACACTATATCCACTATGGTAGCCATACGATGAGTTTGTAATTTATAGGTAAGTACCTAATTCTAATTACGTTATTTTTAAAGAAATCTATCCTAAGATGTCAAAAAGTCATGGAAGGGAAATAGAAATACCTTCAGCTTACTCAATAGTTTATGAAGCAGGTACCACAAAGTTTTATGAAGGTAGTACAAACATACAGTCAGAGGCGGTGGGGGACTTTGTTTTAAAAGGTGTAGTGATAGTGATGAAGGTACATAGTGAGGTACCTAGTTAGTTCATAATTGAAGACCGGTCTGGCTCAGTCGGTAGTGATCCTGCCTGCTAAGCCGCGGTCCTGGGTTCGAATCCCGGTAAGGGCATTTATTTGTGTGATGAGCATAGATATTTGTTCCTGAGTCATGGATGTTTTCTATGTATACAAGTATGTATTTATCTATTTAAGTATGTATATCGTCGCTTAGCACCCATAGTACAAGCTTTGCTTAGTTTGGGGCTAAGTTGATCTGTGTAAGGTGTCCCCAATATTTATTTATTTATTTATTTAATTTATCATTATTCTTAACATGTCTTTGAAATGACACTAAAACCTTCATTTGAATAAAATCTGTTCACAAGATAAACAGCCCCGAGATGTATGAAGTGATCACTGATATTCCGGGACAGCCTTGGCTTCCCCTATCAGACTGGTCCTGCAGCTGCGATGTCGTATATCGTCACTACTTTGAAAAAATATCGTATCTCACGCTGCTCCTCAAAGTTAAAACGCAGTAAGTCTATATACATTCCATACATACTTACTACAATTTTCTTTTCATTGACAGACGAAGATACAAGTTTTTTTTAAAGTAGTGACGATATGACAAGTCTAAATATAACATCCTTGCGAATCCCAGGTCTTAGGTCAGCGTCTATAAATAAGAAACTGTATGAATATGCGATATTTGCGATAAGACAGTTAACAGGGGCAGTCTTGGTCGTACGAGATGGTTCTCTGGAAACGATAGTTCGTTTCAGTATTTATAAGTAAAGGGACCCTAGTTCTTTCTGCATTTCTTTTTATTTATTTTATATGCCCGCTTTACAGCATCGTATTAAGGTTAACTTGATAGGTTTAGTAGTTTTTGAGAAAAATACGAAAAACTACGGAACCCTACACTGTACAGCGGGGCAAATCTCGACGGCAAATGTAACTGGTCCATTTTTTCACTTGCTCCATGTTTTACAATGTTTGCATTATTAAATAGAGTGTCCACCGGTTATATATGGTAGGCGTGTTCAGTGGATACATGTAGAACTCAACATCATGTAACAATGGAAAAAATGGATTAGTTACAATTGCCCCTCAGTCGAAATTTGCCCCGTTGTACCTTACTAATAAGTATCTAAATCGTTTATTTAACGCTTCGGTAGTAAATAAGTAACTAGAGTAGGTAGGTACACGGAAATAATAGTAATTTGAGCCTATCAAATGTTTAATACAAAATGCAGTGATACGTCGGGTGACTTTCAGGCATGATACATTTCCTAAGTTTTGGTAGAAAAGTTGGAAGAAAACGTCCACGTGAACGTACATGTGACGGTCGAGTTATCTCGTATTGACCTTTGAGTAGTCTGCGTTTCGTACGAGAGACTAACTGCACGTTTAAAACGTCTGCGAATAGGGATAACTAACTGAGGTCGACAGGGACTGCACTTAAAATACGAGTTACCTGACATTCCAAAATTTGCCTACATCAGTATTTTTATTTTATTAAAAATAAATAATTATAAATTATTATATACAATGTACTTACATACATAAAATAATTACAATATAGTTTGCTGTATGGTGGTTTTCGGGGGCTAAAACTAGCTAAGTTTTTGATTGCTGGGAAAACACGTATTTTTAAGTTTCTACGTTTTCCGTGCTCTCCCAGATATTGGAAAATTAATAAGTGATAGAAATTTATTTCCTGTAAAAATTGCGTAAGGTATCGAAGGTTCCAGCCTTAGCTATACCAGCCATAATCGTAAATATATAAAGTACGCATTTATCAGAACTGTGTATCATGCGATGAATTGTATTTATGAACGTGATATTACTTTACGTCAATCAATAATTGTTTTCTTGAAATATCTCGAATGCGTCTAATGAATGATTATGATAGAAAAGTTCATATTATCTTAATAGTGCATTTACGCATTCTGATAATGAGGTCCATAATAGTCGTACGATATATATTTATATATATATATTTATATTTAAATATAGATAGACGAATGCAAAAATACGTAGGTACTTAAGTAGAACTAAAATAGGTATGTATACATTATGCAAAACTATCAAGGAATGATAAAGCCCACATAAAACCTCATATTATAAAAGTGTAGGTACACTTACTTAAAAAACCGGCCAAGTGCGAGTCGGACTCGCCCACCGAGGGTTCCGTACAAACTTTCAATAGTTGAATCATCAAATATAACTCTACAGACTTGACTTAATTCTCAGATGAAGACTCAATTCCCCACATAACAAGTAATATGTAATGTACAATTTTATTATTAAATAACGTCACAGACAGACGGACAGAGCGGCACCATAAGGGTTCCTTGTACATTTTGGTACCAAACCCTAAAAACTAAGTACATAAAATATATCGGAACGTACGGCGATTATTTCTGTCGCAAGTCTTTTTTAGAAGTTATTAGCAAGATCTTCCTGGCAAGTTCTTGCATACGTGTTTAAATGGGATAAGTGTGTTGGCGATTATACCACAAGTATTTACAAATTAAAAATGCCCGCTCATAGTAAAATGCGTGCATCTGCGGCGATAATAATAGTAGTGGGGAAGAAAACGCGGAAGAATCGGAAGGGGGTAAAAGATTGGATTTTAAGACGAGATGTTATAGGAATACAACGCAATTTATTAATCGAACTACGAGAAGAAGAACCTTCACGGTATAAAAAAATTGTAAAAACCGGCCAAGAGCGTGTCGGGCCACGCTCAGTGTAGGGTTCCGTAGTTTTCCGTATTTTTCTCAAAAACTACTGAACCTATCAAGTTCAAAACAATTTTTGCTGCCTGCTTTTTGCTGCTAGATTAGCTGCAGCAAAGCTGTTTTTAGGGTTCCGTAGTCAACTAGGAACCCTTATAGTTTCGCCATGTCTGTCTGTCCGTCCGTCCGTCCGTCCGTCCGCGGATAATCTCAGTAACCGTTAGCACTAGAAAGCTGAAATTTGGTACCAATATGTATATCAATCACGCCAACAAAGTGCAAAAATAAAAAAATGGAAAAAAATGTTTTATTAGGGTACCCCCCCCCTATATGTAAAGTGGGGGCTGATATTTTTTTTCATTCCAACCCCGACATGTGATATATTGTTGGATAGGTATTTAAAAATGAACAAGGGTTTACTCAGATCGTTTTTTGATAATATTAATATTTTCGGAAATAATCGCTCCTAAAGGAAAATAAAGTGCGTCCCCCCCTCTAACTTTTGAACCATATGTTTAAAAAATATGAAAAAAATCACAAAAGTAGAACTTTATAAAGACTTTCTAGGAAAATTGTTTTGAACTTGATAGGTTCAGTAGTTTTTGAGACAAATACGGAAAACTACGGAACCCTACACTGAGCGTGGCCCGACACGCTCTTGGCCGGTTTTTTTCCTAATTTTGTTTCGATAATCTTTACACTTTGAGTCCCATAATTCTCCATGTTGCTCATAGTGCGATATCAATTTGATGACTTTGTCACGGGTCTAAACTTTTCTATCCGACATGTCAGCAAGAAAACTTTATTCCGTCGACAAAATAAACACAGAAGTTATTGCAGGGATATCTAAAATGTGTTTACACGTTGTACTTGCGGCAAGTGTTGCAAGTTGTAAAACTTGCAAGAAGTCAACTTGCAGCGACTGTTTACACATGGACATTACATTGCAAAAGTATTGTTCTGCAAGTATTATTGCTCGTCTAAACGTGCAAGTTGTACAACCTACGATAATTGCAGAAGTTACTTGCAGAGTCTATTTTTTGATGTTTACACGCAGAGCTTGCAGCAAGCTAGCGAAAGTTGAAAAAATACAGAAGTTAGCTGTTTACACGACGCAAGTCACTCGTGGAAGTCAACTTCTGCAAATTTAATTGCTCGTCTAAACCTGGCTTATGTAAACAGTCGCCGCAAGTTGACTTCTTGCAAGTTTTACAACTTGCAACACTTGCCGCAAGTACAACGTGTAACAAACACATTTTAGATATCCCTGCAATAACTTCTGTGTTTATTTTGTCGACCGAATGAAGTTTTCTTGCTGGCATGGAAAGTCATCAAATTGATATCGCACTATGAGCAACATGGAGAATTCTGGGATTATCGAAACAAAATCAGGAAAAAAATCGCTTTGGCTAATCTAGCCGTAGAATTTAATACTACGGATATTGAAATTAACAAAAAGTTTTTCAAATTTGAAAACCCAATTTGATCAATAATAAAAAAAGAGGAACAACGTAAAAGCGGTCAAGGGTCAAATGAAGTGTACACAAGCAAATGGGAATAAAAAAATTACTACTGGGCAACATACACATGCTGCGACTGAAAACTCCATGGTAACTTACAATGAGGGTTCATATGCATTTTAATTGAATTGTCAAGTTTAGAATTAAGCTAGTTTAAAAAACTACGTAATTCACTTCATATGGGTACCTACTTATTAAATTAAATTTATTGATTATGTCAACACATTTATTGTTACCCATAAATAGTTTAATAAAACTGTTATTTTTTGTATATTGGTTTTTGTCTTTCAATACTTGGTTTAAAAGTTTCAAGCAAAAAATTAAAGTTTTCTTCACTCATTTTTACAATTTTTAGGGTTCCGTACCAAAAAGGTACAACAGGAACCCTTATGGTGCGACTCTGTCCGTCGGTCTGTCCGTCTGTCACATTGTTAAATATCTCGAGAACTACTTATGCTATCGATATGAAATTTGGAATAGTTATAAACATTGTAAACCTCTACAAGTTGAAAGTATTTTTTTTTTAACTAATTAATATAAATGATAGAAAATGGCCAAAATGAAAGGGGGGCAAACTGAAAATTTCAAGTAACTAGGTCAAGTGGGGTATCGTTAGAAAGAGCTCAAATTGTACATATCAAAACTATTTTTTATAATTTTTTGGTTGTAGAAAAAAAATGTTTTTTGAAGGAAAATGTAAAAAAAAATACCGTTCCCCCCCCTTATCTCCGAAGTTTACGAACATAAATGTATGAAATTTTCACCAAACATGGGTATTATAATGAATATTACAGGAAAAATAAAATCGTACACGTATCTTGAAAACTTTTTTATTTATTTATAAAAAACCTTTCAGATTTACATTTTCAATTTCAACACCCTTGCGGGTGTTTATTGTACCTGTATTTTTTAACAAAATAACAATGAAATTACCTGCTTTCAAATAGAGGCAAAATGGTTAAAATCGGTTCACGCAATAAACAATTATTCCATAAAAATCATCTTCCATACTAGCTCGCGCGCATTAGTTTACTCAATTTGCCGATAGATGTCGCTGTACGTTGAACGCTCATTTCCTACATCGCGTTTTTCCTGATATAATGAGGTCAGTTCAGGAGCGTCGTTGCGACATGTAAGTAAGATAAGTCATAAACTATTGAAGCCGAATAGTCTTGATTTTATTTGGACGTTGTCTACCAATAAAATTGTATATTAAAATATTGCTTGTTATGTGGGAAATTGAGTCTTGAGGGATTTAGTAAAATCTGTAGAGTTCTATGAATAACATTTTTATGATTCAACTATTGAAAGTTTGTACGGAACCCTCGGTGAGCGAGTCCGACTCGCACTTGACCGGTTTTTTTATATCGTGAAGGTTCTTCTTTTCGTAGTTCGATTAATAAATTGCGTTGTATTCCTATAATATCTCGTCTTAAAATCCAATCTTTTACCCCCTTCCGATTCTTCCGTGTTTTCTTCCCCAGTACTACTATTATCGCCGCAGCTGCACATATTTTACTATGAGCGGGCATTTTTAATTTGTAAATACTTGTGGTATAATCGCCAACACACTTGTCCCATTTAAACACGTATGCAAGAACTTGCCAGGAAGATCTTGCTAATAACTTCTAAAAAAGACTTGCGACAGAAAAATTGCAGGTAGTCTAAACAGACCAACGATTTGATGCAACAAAAGTTGCCACAAGTTATTGCTAATATAAACAGTCCTGCAAAATCTTCCAGCAAGAACTTGCTTGTCAGCTTGCAGATGTAACTTGTGCTACAAAAATTGCATATAGTGTAAACAAAAACGCAAGTTATTGCTCAATTTATTGCAGCAAGAACTTGCTCGTCTAAACCTGGCTTTAGTCTTAAAGTGAGACGAAGACAGTTTCAATGTTTTACGGAACACGCTACTTTTTTATTGTTTATAAAATAAGTTTAAAGTAAAAAAAAAACACTTTATAATAAATAGTTCCCCATGGACAAAATTTATTAGGGATTTTTAAAATAAAACACCATATGCTTGAATCTATTCTAAAATCGTTATTTGAGCATTTCATAATACATAACTTTAAATCCAAAATCGACAAATATCAACCGATTTTGACAGAATCTAATTAAAGCTTGGCCTCCGCAATAAAAGTTATCTAGAGATGTGAACTAAGTAAATTAAGAAGAATTCAGTTTGACACGTTTAAGAAGATAAGTATTTAAGTATACTGCCACCCAAGGTTTTTGGATTCCGATAAAAGGGCAAATGTCAATGAATCTGGATATATCCAAACTATTCTTGTCAATTAATAACCAATCAAAAAAGCTTGTATTTATCACTGAAAAAAATATACAGATTTATTTTGCCCCATTCGAGCGAGGGACAAGCGCTATCAACTTGGCTAAGCATCCAGCATCAGCATGAATAAAAATGCTTTCTTACAGTCCGATTCGAACTTATTAAACATCAAATATTAAATCTATATTGGATGTGGATCGGATATGTCAGTGGTATTTTTGTTCGGAAAACCTCAATTTCAAATCTCGAATACTGAACGGCGATTAATTTGGTATTGAGATAGCTACTTCATATTACAATTTGAGGTATGTAAATGGCAAACCTGTCCCTATTCCCATTCTCATCATGATAGAGAAATAAATTCGATTATATTGGTAAAGTCATAAATACATATTTAAGGTCACTACATCAAGGGCTTATGAAGCTACAAGCCAAACTTACGTTATTGTAAAAGTACGAAGAACGGCAAAACATACGTGGGAATTACTGGTCTGATTGGATTCGATTAGTAAAATCAAAAAAAGCTATTCGTAAAATAATAGGTACATAAATACATCAAAGAGTAGGCTGTGCGAATAGGTACGACGACTACTTCAATTGTAAAATTTTACTAAAGTAACGATACTCAATTTTCCTTTGCGCCAAACCACCACTTAAGTATCATTAGGTACTTGCCTACTTAATTATCTCTTCATATTTACCCAGGAACGGTTCAACGTACTCAAAGGGGGAGTGTCGCGTACTAAATCTTTCTCCTTTGTCTCTGATTATATCACAATTAATGTGTACAGTCAGGGATACTGACCCCAAAATGCAAAGTACGTGTACTATCAGTTTGTGACGTACTTAGCTTAGTTGCTCGAGTAAATGTGTTATTGCCGATAACACCGTACCAGGCGCCATCTTTTACGGGCGTAAAAGGATCTAATTTTAATGAATAAAATAAAGGAAGGATCACCGAATCAGTTGGCGGCAGTGGCGGTGTTAGCCCTCTTTTGCGCTAAGGCGATACTGTGGGTCGAGGGAAGTAAAGGTAAGGACACACTTGTCCCATGTACGCAACGTATGCAATGCAACGTAGGAGAGATTGTGTGCACACTTGTCCCACGTATACGACGTGTATTGACATCAGACGTTATTGTAAGTTCTCCAGGTGCGGAGTACAATATTCGAAATGGCTTCATATCGCCTAACCAATTCGATGAGTTGTTCGTCTGCCATTTTGCAACGCGAGTGCCGCGGTATGTCTGACGCGCTGGAACGTAAGATCTCTAGAAACACACTAACGGCCCAGCCACGACATTGGTCTAAACGCGGCAGCGGCGAGCGGCAGCCATACGTGCGAATGAAAAGTCCCATCGCTGTGTCTTGCTTCAATGTATGGCCGCCGCTCGCCGCTGTCGCGCTTAGACCAATGTCGTGGCTGAGCCGTAATCGTACACATGGGAAAGCGTGTGATATCCCCTCCACGTTCCCATGGGACGCGTGGGACAGCATTGCGCGTGACAAATATGTTTCTAACTAAGCATACAAATATCAGGGTCCAGATTTCATAATGCATTGTATACATTGCGTACGTGGGACAAGTGTGTTTACCATATAGCTACGCCCAAGCCAACTACGGCTCAGTACTGTCGACTGACTGTGCGCACTGATGTCACATACCTATTCATCACCGTTTCACACAACAGAATCTGAGGGCCAACCACGAACCCTCTTTGATGCATTTGAAAATTCGTACTTACGTTGGTAGGTGTGACAACAGGGCCCAGGGAGGCAATGTGGTTCGCGGTAGGATCTACGTATGTGCCTAAGTAGGTATCAATCGAATCGGCTTCTAAGGAAACGCAACTGCCGTTGTCACTTTTGAAATTCTTCTTCTCTGTCGTATGAAGGGGTCATAAGTTCTAAACTAAATAATATTTTGCCAATATCTTGCCACCTCCTCGAGAGGTTTGTATAAGGTCTTCTGTAGTGCACTTAGCTGAACACAGGGAACATTGCATCATATGTTGCGTTGTTTGTACCTATATCACCAGATTCACATATTAATGTACCACTTTGTCCCGGGTTGCGGGTTGGGGGTCCTTAACGTCCTATATAGGAGGTTATTTTTAGATCGGCCAACTCTTGATCTTAATCTATTTACGGACTTCCAGGTCACCATTTTTCCCTCACACTAGGGGGTAGATGCTTGTTGGGTGTTGGATCAATGTTTAGCCAGTTCTCATTGAGCTCCGATTTCCACGCTATAAGACGAGCCTCTTGTGCCGTTTGGTGTTCGAGGGCTGGGTTTGTGAAAAAGATCTTGCGTGACTTTAGCTTACTTTTGAAACTAACAAATCGGTATCGTATCACGTGAAATCTTATAAGCATTGCTCGAATACGGCCATGATCAGTCATTTATTGTCATTAATGATTATAATTCATAATTTATTTTTGTCAGTCTCGAAAAAATAAATGTAGCTATTTAATTATATGATGTTTACGACGATTCATTGTCGGCTTTATCGCTAACTGAGGTTAAAAGGTAAACTTTTGTTTATATACTTTATCAGTTTAACGGCTGATTTCTTTGTATCGTAAACATCACTAACAGCTTATAAAGCAAAGTTTCCCGCCGCGTCTATCTGTGTGTTTGTATGTTCGTGATAAAGTCAAAAACGGACTTTCATGGGAATCTCATTTGAGGAAGGTTTAGGATACGTTATTTGTTAAATGTTGTGTGAATTAGCTGAATTACTTATGACTTTGGCTTATGATTTTGGCCAGCTCTTTTAGTTAAATACTTACCCCTATGTGAGTCCTCGGGTAAATACGCCACTGTTCTACGAAGGCGGACGGAGGAATCGGCTACGAGTGCAGAGCGTAGCGCTACGAACACATTTGGAAGTCAGGCCCCGTAGCCGAATGGCATTTCTCCGACGCCAAACGAAAGCGATACGCCGCTGGCTCTGTCGCGCCAATACGCAAGCGCGATAGAGATAGATATCTACTAGCGCTTCGTTTCGTGAGCGTTTCGTGAGCGATTGTGCCATTCGGCTAGCCACCCAGGACATTCTAATTTTAATAAACAACAAAATTGCATGGACGTGACGTTACAACTGTTATAAGTAAATGAATTACAATTTTCATTTATTTTTTGAGACATTTTGTATCATTCATTAGGTTTTGAGTCTGGTCGTGATTCTGAAAAGAACGAACCATAAAATACCAGGATTCAGGTTTTGGGCAACTGTAGGTAAAAACGGTTTATTTATTTTACTTTTTATGTTTTTTTATTACTGTAGGAAAAACACCTACACACAGAGCTATCAGATTGAGGATTATACATAGATCAGCTATACAGTATCTATGTATGGAATATCACCGCATTGATTAGCAGAGATAAGCGAACAGTTTCCTCTAATTAACAATAGGACGCGGTAAAATTGTTGAGTCTTGTGGAAATAAACCGCTAGTGTTTGCGGCACAATGAATCATTGCTTTTTGCAACTAGGTCTATGATTCCTCCATAAAATAATTAAGTATGGATGGAATACGTGTAAGTAGTACGAGAGTGCTAAGAAAATTATGAAAAAAAATTGGGTTTTATTTTAGGTACAGGATTAAATCGCAATTTCATGAACATATATATTTTTGTTATAAACATAGAGTGCATTGAGGTTTACAACTTGAAACCACCAATATAATATTTTTCCCCTCACTAGCTCGGAAACACGTGTTTTGTCCTTTAATACCAGCGGGTAAAAACGCATTTTATCCACTAGTGGGTAAAGTAATTTGACCTTGAATAAAGTCAAATTAACTGCTTTAAAATTGATAAAAGTAGGTGAATCTAGTAATAAAGATGATTTACCACCTGTGGAACTACTGGAAGCAGTGATAAATTCATTTTTTGCGTTGTAGTTTCCTCGCTATAGTGAGGGGAAAAGTTTTGTGTTACACTCGGGTGCAAATGTATTTTACTTCTCGTGTGTTAAAAAACTCGCAAGTTCAGGATTCTATTCTCGAACCACTCGCTTCGCTCGTGGTTCAACTATAGAATCCTTTCACTTGCTCGTTTTTCAATTCCACACTCGGCGTTAAAATACAACTTTGCCCCCTTGTATAACAAATAACTATTCTCTACTTCAAGTAAAAAATTAGGGACTCTTTAGTGTTTTATTATGCCATCGTCATACTCTATAATATTTTGAAGAGGAAGTTAATGAAGATGATAACCGACGGATGCATCATGCTAAATTGTTATAAGTAATGATTTTTTGTATGGTAGCTTATTTACTACTTCAGCTGTGTGTAAATAGTTGCCACAATATACTTCCTGTAATTATGACAACGAGGCGCGTATAATAGTGATGATGGGTCAACCATGACTAGTATTGGGATTTTCGAAGAATTATTTATTTTATTTTTATTAATCAATCATAAACAATAAAACACGCTTCCTCTTCATGTTTTAAAATACGACTAAATATTTCGCATTGCGAATGATAGATTTTCATAATAGTTTAATGATTAATTACATTTTTTACAAAATTTTGTGATAATAATATTTTCTTCTCCTCTTTTACAATATTCCTTGTGAGATACTTATATTATTAAAAAATCTAACTTTTATAAATTGTAAAGAATGTAAAGTATTCCTTATCGTCACTACTTTTAAAAAATCTCGTATCTCACGCTGTTCCTCAAAGTTAAAACGCAGTAAGTCTATATGCATTCCATACATAATTACTACAATTTTCTTTTCATTGACAGACGAAGATACAAGTTTTTTAAAAGTAGTAACGTTATTTAACGTCGGGAAACTTGGGAATTGTTTATTTACGTGAATCGTGTAGATAAAAATTTCAACAATTCGATGATACCCATTTATTTTGCATATGCCGTCATTCAAGGTCTATACTTGTTGAAATGAATATGTTAAACGTATTCTAAACATAGTATACACGTGCAAACAACAACAACAGGAGATGCGAAAAAAGTACCTCATACATAAATGAATAGTTGTTATCAACATAATTTTCCATAATCTCAATATGTAGGTCGCTCAGTAATTACTATACCTAGATATTTTTCTAGCACTAACGAAGTGACACTAGTGACTTCCTTCCGATATTTAGTTCATCGATAACTTACATTATAATATGTCATTAATTAATTATGTCATTAATTATTGCCGTGCCGTGCATTGGATCTTGAGTAGTTTCATGTGCTCTGCCTACCCCGTTTAGGGAATATAGGCTTGAATTTAGGTGTATATAACATTAATGTTTTATACAAATGTCACATGTTTGAAAATAAATGGAGAATAATAATAAAACGTACCATATTCTAATAGTTTCTAATAGTTTACAATTACATAAGTCCTTACATTATTATTCAAAATTTTAGAGGTTGTTATTAGGGGTAATTATTAATTAACCTTATGTAAGGCTATTGTATTGATAAAAGGGTTGTCGATGTTTTTATTTTGTCAAGCACTTACAACTTGACGTTCGTGCTAGAAAAATATCTAGGTAATAGTAATTACTTACTTCGAAAACCAAGTAACCTTGATTTTAATTAAGTACCTAGGTACTTACCTCAACATGCTTGATGGTGTTCATATCCTTTTTTAGGGTTCCGTAGTCAACTAGGAACCCTTATAGTTTCGCCATGTCTGTCTGTCCGTCCGTCCGTCCGTCCGTCCGTCCGTCCGTCCGTCCGTCCGTCCGTTCGTCCGTCCGTCCGTCCGTCCGTCCGTCCGTCCGCGGATAATCTCAGTAACCGTTAGCACTAGAAAGCTGAAATTTGGTACCAATATGTATATTAATCACGCCAACAAAGTGCAAAAATAAAAAATGGAAAAAAATGTTTTATTAGGGTACCCCCCCTACATGTAAAGTAGGGGCTGATATTTTTTTTCATTCCAACCCCAACGTGTGATATATTGTTGGATAGGTATTTAAAAATGAATAAGGGTTTACTAAGATCGTTTTTTGATAATATTAATATTTTCGGAAATAATCGCTCCTAAAGGAAAAAAAAGTGCGTCCCCCCCCTCTAACTTTTGAACCATATGTTTAAAAAATATGAAAAGAATCACAAAAGTAGAACTTTATAAGGACTTTCTAGGAAAATTGTTTTGAACTTGATAGGTTCAGTAGTTTTTGAGAAAAATACGGAAAACTACGGAACCCTACACTGAGCGTGGCCCGACAGCGACACGCTCTTGGCCGGTTTTTTTAAATTTGGCAAATTGACACTTATTTTGGTCCTGTATAAAATAAGTATGTTTCTTATAAAATTAATCCATACTAATATTATAAATGGGAAAGTGTGTGTGTCGGTTTGTTTGTCCGTCTTTCACGGTAAAACGGAGTGACGAATTGACGTGATTTTTTTTGTGGAGATATTTGAAGGGATGGAGAGTACCATACCTAGGGTTGCAAAAAAACGGTTTTTTTTCTGGCTTGAAAAAAAAACATGAAAAAAAACCGTGAAAAAATACGGTTTTTTTTCTGGAGTATGTTTTTTTTCTAAAGTACGAAATATGAAATTTTGCAAAGCAGTTAATACTTTTATACGGTTTTTTTAGACTTAATGTTAACTATTAAACCAATTTAATCTAATAACTTTAATTTCTGGTCTTATAAAAGTAACATTTTAAACATTTACGAAATCTGTAGTTGGTTAGTTATCACTATTTACTGTTGGCAACACCACCGCCTCTCCACGCTGCACGCCGCATCGGGGATTCCCCAATAAATTGTATACTGAATGATAAGCGAATTAAAATGAACTTTATTGTTATTGAAACACGTTACAACTCACGAAAAACCGTTACTGTCGAATTATTTGCTCATCTGAAAAAAAACCATATTTAGAAAAAAAACCATGGTGCTCGGTTTTTTTTCATGTTTTTTTTCACAATTCTGAAAAAAAAAAAACATTTGTTTTTTTTTCTATTTGCAACCCTAAGAGTACCATAGGCTACTTTTTGTCTTTTTCTAACGCGAGCGAAGCCGCGGGCAAAAGCTAGTTTCTAATAATTTATACTTAAATAATATGTTAGTTAAGTACTTACTATAATTTTTACCGTAAAGAGTTAATAGAAGAGAATACGTTTATAGTGATAGTCCGATATAAAATGTATGGAAAGCCCAAAAGTGAAATATTCTCTCTCTCTCTCTATCTTCTAAGCGAAATTACTCATATTATTATACCCAAGAATATTAAATTGCTGCAATATAGACATGTAAAAACAAAAGAAAACCAGCGGGTTAGTAAGAAGGATTAGAAGGATGTGGCTGGTTGACAACTAACAAGAGGCATTGCAATTCGCCAGCCAGGGACCAGACCAATTTTCTGAAGAATTTCCACTTGATATTTTTGAAACAGAAATCAAGCAATAGATGGACGTTGCAAACAGAGAACACTATTTGTTACTGAAGTGGTTGTTTCAGAATAGATACGAAACACAAACTACTTTAACTATTTTAAATTATTAGTTATTTGTTTTACAAGGGGGCAAAGTTGTTGTTTAACCGCACGTGCCAATATTGATACCCGAGCGAGCGAAAGATTCCAATATTGAACCGCGAGCGTAGCGAGTGGTTCAAAAAGTGGAATCTTGAGCGTTTCGAGGGTTTCAAGGCACGAAGGTTAAACAACCTTTGCCACCGAGTGAAACACAAAATTTTTCACCATACCAACACGAACAGAATACTTGAAAATACTGACTATAAAACATCAAACTAATTCAAATCCATCAATCTATTCAATATTTTTGATTCAAAATCTTTATTTATAGGTAAATTCTACCAGCCAGCTTTAGACATCAAGTAAAAATTTGTATGAAATTACTTTGCACTTTTGTGGATAAAATGCAATTTTGCTATCTGTTTTCGAATAGCAAAGTAAGCCTTTACCAGTTAGTGTGGTGAAAAATATTTTTTACTGCAGAAATTTACATACATACTCGTACCTACTATCCATCAAAATAAATGATGCACGAGCCATACCTAAGTAACAAACGTAATATTTTGCACACAGAAATTACACAGATTACACTAAATCAATACAGACGTAAAATAACGATTGTTTTATTAATTAGTAGCAAAAAATAAAATAGGTAGGTACTGAATAAAAAATATATATAAATAATTACAGCTCGAAATCATATACCTATGTATAAAAAAAGTATTTTTTAAATACTGGATTGGAAGTATCTTGATACATATATTAATAACTAAGCGACTAATAATGAACACAAAAACAATAAAATAATATCGATAGTTATGTCAGTTAATTAGTTAGCTTACTCAATGAACTTATTTTTACGTCATCTGGAATCTTCCAGTTTCGCCAGAACTTTCAATGCGATAAATACATATAATTTATATAAAGTTGGTATAAAGCATATTCAGAAACGTACAATTTAATACTAAGATGACAATTATAGGATAGCAGATGATCGATTCTCACAATATATGAATGTTAAGGAGAATGGTAAAAAATATAATAAATCAGATTTCGCTCTAAATTTACCAAATTATCAGTACGTTTCTAATATTGTAAAGACAATAATGAAGATTATTTTTGCGTAGTCGACTGTGGGATTTGGGTTAAATTGTAGTGTAGGCGAGAGGCTGGTAACATGTCACTGCAATGTCACAAATGTCACAATTTTCGCTTTCTTGGGTGGCACTGAGACTTTAGTAGTTTCATGTGCTCTGCCTACCCGTTTATGGGATTCAGGCGTGACTGTATGTATGTATTTATTTTTGCGTGAAAAAAACAATTTTGTAGCTGTCACCCATATTCGTCTTCGTCATATTCTTGCGCGTACACAACAACGAGGAGTTATCATATTGGTATGTTATTTATACGTTTCTGCACGTAACTGACAGCATTACAGTTACAGCGGCGGCGGTTATCTGTATCTAAACAAGCCATGGCCGCACGTGCAGCGCGCGTGCGCGGCACGCACGGGACATGCGCCTGCGCTCCACAAGGAAGCTCCGTCCTCCCACCATTGATCTAATTTAAACCATGTTCCAATGAGATACGCTTCGCTAATGGTCAGCTAAATAATATAGTATTAGTACGGAAAACTAGTAAACGTGTTTATTAGTGTGACTAAGATCAGCTGATCGTTACAGGTTGATGTGGATGCGGATGTGCGCGTGTGTCTGTGTGTGTGTGTGTGGTCGCATGTATTTAGAACATTTGATAGTAGAACCGCATTCGGGAATGTTTTAGAAAATTGTTTACCACAAACTGTGCATCGTGATAAATAGGTACGGAAAAAGATGTAAACACTTAAAATTATCATATCGCTTTGAGCATGGCGAATAGAGGTGGTTGAGGTAAATAATTTAATCAGTACTTACCTAGTTAAATATGTGTATTATGTTTAGACGATATTTTAAATGCAATCTACTAGGTATATTGGTATGATTAAACAACTTATAATTCTTGATAATAATTCGATAATAAAATTTAAAAAGTAAGTACACATATAAACAAAATATAACAAAATAACAAGGGAAAGAAAAACAAAGATAATGTTTTAATATTATTTTATTAAAGAAAGATGCATTTATTATTTACATGAGAAGAGAAGGCTACTTATACTACTACTAGACCCATGAGCTAATGCACCAAGGATTTTGGTGGCAACATATTTCCTTGCTGTGCCGCGACATATCGCTAACGCTATGCTGATATATGGTGAACATATGAGTTATTTTATTTTTCCCCTCACTAGCTCGGAAACACGTGTTTTGTCCTTTAATACCAGCGGGTAAAAACGCATTTTATCCACTAGTGGGTAAAGTAATTTGACCTTGAATAAAGTCAAATTAACTGCTTTAAAATTGATAAAAGTAGGTGAATCTAGTAATAAAGATGATTTACCACCTGTGGAACTACTGGAAGCAGTGATAAATGCATTTTTTGCGTTGTAGTTTCCTCGCTATAGTGAGAGGAAAAGTTTTGTGTTACACTCGGGTGCAAATGTATTTTACTTCTCGTGTGTTAAAAAAACTCGCAAGTTCAGGATTCTATTCTCGAACCACTCGCTTCGCTCGTGGTTCAACTATAGAATCCTTTCACTTGCTCGTTTTTCAATTCCACACTCGGCGTTAAAATACAACTTTGCCCCCTTGTATAACAAATAACTATTCCCTATAATTGCAGGAAGCGCTATTGAGTTGCTATAGGCCATACATTATATTAAAGAGATTAAATTACTTACTCTTATGCGATCTCTTGTTGTGCAAATGTGAAGTATGCACATAACTGTGTCGGTGACTAATCATTTACAGCATCACACACAAGGGCCGGTTCCGTTGCGTCAAACCGTCTGTCACCGTTAAAGCGTTCATTAAATTTTATAATATGGGAAGTTCCATAGACGTCTGCTGCGTGACGATGATGTGTCTGTCAAAATAAATGTGGTTGATGCAACTGGGGGCCGATTTTTGAGTCTCACGGCGTTCGAATTCAGAAAATTGTCACTGAAAATAATAGGGAATTCACCGTTTTCAACCGGTATTTTAGTGACAGTGAGACTCAAAAATCGGCCCCCTGGCCCTAATAGTGCCTAATAGTGACATTGTAATGATTAAATACTTGTACATTTTGGATTGGACAAATCTCGCCTTTAAAAACTGGCACGCGTGTGTGTAATAACATGAATAATACAAATATATACTATATACATTAATTGTATGTATGATTGTCTTTAAATGGGTTTTGACACGTGACAAATGAGGTAATTTAATTGCGGTAAACCAATGTTAATTATTATGTGGTTAGTTTACTCTTAGTCCTTTGTTGCACCTAACCGGAAAATGGAAAACTATTGTCCTTACTAGGTAGCGGTAGGTTAATGTAGTGTTACCTTACCTTATTTGATCTGTCTAGAAAAAGAGTCATCGGCAGCATCGACTAGAAGAGAAAATAAAATTAATTAGAATTTTTAAATAGTTCTTTCTCTCGGTTGAAATTGAAAGATTATGATTTTGGAGGCTAAACATTAATTATCTACATGTTTTTACATAGATAATTATTATAATTAATTTAAGTGTTTACCTATTTTTAGGGTTCCGTACTAAAAATGCACAAAAGGAGCACTTGTGTTGTAAGTGGTGTAACTCTCTCCGCCTGTGTGATCGATTTGAATCGAGTTGATAGAGTTATTATATTTTCCTTGGACATTGAAAATCCACCCATCAGTCTTCAAGTAAAAGTTAAGTTACTATAAAAGCGGTCGTATTTTCCTGTAATGTTAGGTATAACAGCTATAAATAATAATCAAAGTTGTGCAGGTATGCTTTTGCTTATTATTATGTCTATATTGTACCAACGGCCGTGACACACAGAAAGAGACAAACATCTGCGGGCGCATCAATGGCAGTCTCGGTGCCGTTGGTTTATCAACCTGTATTTTAAATGATGTAACTATGTGTTTAATGCACGGTGGATAGTACTCATAAAATCCAAAAATAGGTACCGGCGTCTAAGATGGCTCAGCGTTATTTATATTTATATTTTTCTCATTTTAAACATACCTAAAATTGAAGTTTTGTTCATGGTACGAACTTTTACATAAAGCTCATACACGATTCGATTACAAAAATATAAAATCTGATTAAATAGGGAAAGCTTAAATCCGGGCTATCATAGGCTGTGCTAAAAAGTGCTGTCGTACGTACGCACGGTAGTACTCTTTATTATTAACTAGCTTGTGCCCGCGGCTTCGCTCGCGTTAAATTCGAAAATTTCGGAATGTTCCATACAAACTTCCACCCCCCATTTTAGGGAAATCGTTGATTAGAAAGAGACAAAAAGTAGCCTGTCACTCTCCATCCCTTCAACTATCTCCACTTAAAATATCACGTCAATTCGTCGCCCCGTTTTGCCGTGAAAGACGGACAAACAAACAGACACACACACTCTCCCATTTATAATATTATAATAATAATAAGTAAATTGTAGCCAATAAGCCTGACATTGTGATAATAGATCGACCGCAACGCCGGGCCGTGCTCGTTGACATCACCATCCCCCATGATGAGAATCTCGTGAAAGCCGAGAAGGACAAGTCCAGTAAGTACCTAGACTTGGCTCACGAGATAACCGCCATGTGGGATGTTGATTCAACGATCATTGTTCCGATAGTCGTTTCAGCGAACGGTCTCATAGCGAAGAGTCTCGATCAACATCTTAAGAGACTCTCGCTAGGTGGCTGGATCAAGGGCCAGATGCAGAAGGCGGTGATCTTGGACACGGCGCGGATAGTCCGACGGTTCCTCTCTCTGCAGCCCTAACCACCGGCAGCTTGGGCCCTGCCCCGCTGCTGGCGGCACCCTAGGTTAGGTTTTTTATAATGTGTTTATATGTTTTTTATATTGTTTTGTATGTGTTTTTGTATTTTACTTTTATATTCATATTATAAAAAGCTTAACCTAAGAAGCAAAATAAATAAAGGAAGTAAATAGTAAAAGTATATAAGTAAATAAGTAATAAGTAAGTAAATAAGTAAGTATATGACATGATTGTGACAGATATTTCACTAAAAAGTTTTTAAATATTTGACTGTCTTCTAAATGTATTCATTTATAATTCATTTACTACGTTATCTGCATAAGTCAAAAAAGTAAAATCGACGTCACATGTTGCCAATCAAAATTTAATTATATTTAATTAGTATCAAATTATGTAAATTTTCCTGAAATTGCTGTATGTGGGTAAGAAAGTGTTTTTTTACAAAGTAATTACTATTATTGGTTATTTTTTGAATAAGCATATTATAAATATAGTAATTTATAAATACCTCGGTGCGATCAGTCACATATTCAGCAAACGAAACATTGCACTTATCGCCTATCGGACTTCAGGATCTCAGGATCATCCGGAGACCGCGGGTTCAAAATCCAAACCCTGGTTTGTACCAATGAGTTTTTCGGAAGTTAAGTACGAAATATTTTCTTTTCGATGACTCATCGAAATCGACGATGAGAGAAATCATTGTGATAATGAGGAAACCAGACTTATATGATAGAATGACGATTTTAGAGTTCTGAATTGACAATACATTAAATTGCAAGGTAAAATTTGTGACAAATGTGTGCAATGTTTACATACTTAGCTGGGCATTAACTCGTTAATCCGGTAATCGTTAATTAACGAAGTTAACATTTCGATTAACGGATTAACTTTTAAGTTAACTTTAAAAAATATGAACGGACTCCTTATCTTCCGTTAAATTTTTCTGAGTCCGTTAGTCGTTAATTCAACACGGCACGCGCCAGTTGCGCCGCGAAAAACACGTTCTGGACGCTGTTATAAAACTACGGCAAATCATAAGATTTACTGGTAAATCCTAGGTTTTACAGATTCCGATCGCTAAAAGCTCGAAATATTAAAGTTGTATCATTCACGTCGCTTCGCTTTCACGAACATTGATTTGGTGAATCTTATATTTGGCCATGGCGACTGTACTAGTGTCAGAGCAGCAAATTAGAGCCCAATTTACGACCACATTCACTTCCCTAGCAGAGTTCCCCTAGCCTCTACCGCCCCGATACCACCGGCATCGCGCTTCCGCCTGCTGTGATCTTGCAGCTCTCCTGACACAGCTCTTGGTAGCAGCACAATCGCTCACGAAACGCAGAGTAGATATCTTCTCTACATGCAGCCAAGAATTCTTTCTTTGGCGTCGGAGATACGCAGGGGCTGTGTGCAGCCAAGAATTCTCTCTAGATACGCAGGGGCTGTGTGTGGCAACTCCAACGGTACAGGAAGTCACCATGATTCCAGTTAATACCTATAATAAAATTAATTTTTTTACGTGTTAACAGATTATCGATTAACTTTAACTTAACGAAGTTAACTTTTTTAGTAACAGATTAACGATTATCGAAGTTAACTATTAGATTAACGATGCCCAGCTATGAATGTTTATATACCTACTTAATTGGTTTTATTAGGTGACACTGGTAGGTAACAGTTTTGAATGATTCACGGTTATGTTCAATGGATTTATATTTGATAGAGTTTTTATTGATTTTGAGCTCCCGATATCATAATGCTTGTAACTGCGTCGAAATCGAGAGTATTCGAAAGCTAAAAATTTCGACATTCTACAATTCCTGCATTTATTATTAGGTTAGTTACCATCTACATTTTTTGTCAAGTACCAATTGAACGTGAATAGTATTTTTCAAACATAAAGGGTACTTGGGATACATTTAAATATAATATCTCAATTGCAATTGGAGAATTGTGAAATTAATGGTAAAATGCAATTGATTAATGGTTAATGACAATTAACACCTTACAGCCAACATTGCCCCGACACTCGTACATCATGCTCGTATAAAACGCTAGTCTGTAATTGCCCTTTACTGTAATATACTGTAATATATGTAACTAAACCTAGGTACACGCACTGATCTAAAAGTTATAATAAGGTACAGCGGGGCAAATCTCGACTGGGGGGCAATTATATCTAATCCATTTTTTCCATTATTACACTATGATGTTGAGTTCTACATGCATCCACTGAACACGCCTACCATATATAACCGGTGGACATTCTATTTAATAATGCAAACATTGTAAAACGTGGAAAAAATGGACCAGTTACATTTGCCCCGCTGTACCTTACCTGTTATCATTTCCTACAGGTAACAAGGTGGTATTGGAGTTTAATTAAACTATCATAAACAATAAGAGAAGCATTAGGACATCAACATTCGTATCAGCGCAAAAATGTAAAGTATATATACCACGTATGGCATTGGGAAGAGTTGAGACAGCCCTCGCCCCGTCGACCAGGTCAGACCGATAACCCCTCGACTGTTGCCGGACCTCCGTCGCAGAACTTCGCCCTACGAGATGCGACTCGCCAAGTCTATAAAGGCCACTGACGCACACAAAAGAAACAGTCTGCCTCCGGTCACCGTCGATGATGTATATTTAACCAAAACATCAACGCGGGACGCATTTTCTTATCATTCCAGATGTTTAGCGAAATGAAAGAATAGTGTACAGTTTTACATTTGAATAACCCTCCGTTTCGGTGGCGCATGCGTATTACACGCCTTTCTGTGATTGGTCGTGAACAGGGACTTCCGAAAGCAATATGAGTGGAACAAATAGTGTCAGTCGGTCTGCGTGCAACAGCAAAAGCAGTATGATTGTCGTGTCTAACAGATTACCATTTATTTTGAGGAGAAATGAGAAAACGGGCGAATTGGAAAGAAAAGCCAGGTAAATAAACTGTGAAACCGATTATTACTCCTTAATGTGGCTTTGACTGGCACAGATTGATGTTATATCTTACCCAATTGTTTATCAATTCACAATATTGTGTTAACTCGCCGCTAAGTTAAATTTATTTAACAAAAAAATAAACACCTGCGGTTAAAGGGCCGACCTACAAGTAGGTATGTTTCTAGAAATAAATTAAGACCGGTTTTAATCGCTCGATTCATTAAATATTCCTACTCTTGTCTGCTTAACAACGCAAATTGTAATACTTAATAAATAACTGCGGTTACTATAAACTTAAAATAATTCAGCAATGGAAGATACCATAATTTTTACACACAAACTTATACGTGTGGAATAGTCTCGCAGGGGGTCACATTTCTAGAACGCTCTTTCGCGATTTCTCGAACCGCCGTTTCCATGGTTCCTTATCCCCGCAACGCAATAAGTACTTGATCTCGACTGTTCCCGAATGATCCATAGAAATCAATATTTTGCGAAGAATTTTCGCGACTTACCTCTCTCATTCAGATAAATATAGATACTTTATTATGTCACTTTTGCATGTTTGTAATTGTATATCAACATAGTCATCACTCAGCTGTTACGGAGGGAGCCGGCATTTCGATGAGTACCGAGTAGCCCGGCTAAATTCAGAAGGTTGCTTGTTTGTTATGCGGCTAGAGTGGGTTGGTTACTCAGTAAAAAGTCTGGTTTTGTTGTCATTTGGAAGTAATGGCGGCAACCTTGTACTTGGGCTGTAATGAAGCAAGGTCGCCCCATCCATGGCACCTGTAAGTCTATCGTGAATGTCGTGATAATGAGGTCGCACTTATCGCTGTTTTTATCGTTGCATATCTAATTGTAATAACAAAGTCCCCGTTATACCTAGGTATAACGGGGACTTTGTTATTACAATTATTAAATGTTTGTTTTTCTTTACTATATCTAGTTTTATGGATGTCTACAGTACATAAATATATTTATGTTGGTCCTTAATGAAATACATATAGATGCCTCCATTTTTTAAATTAACCTCTCTACCAGTGAGTAATACAATAGTTACCTACAGCTATTACTCCGCGATTCTATCGCCGCGCTACAAGTACATGTCAGCGGCCGCGAGTTCGCGGCCCATTCATTGACGACGACCTTCGCGCGGCGCAATAAATTCAATGTTGGCTGCTCGCGTGCGGTCCGTTTGTTAATGTATTTAGGTAAGAATTTAGAATGGCGGCATTTTGTGAACATCAAAGGAGTGAGCCTTCTGTACTTGTACTATTATATATTCTGTGCCTACAGTGCAATACTAGGTACCAATGTTTATGTTTTAAATATATACTTCTAAACTCATAACATAAAGATATTAATATCCGCTTCCATATTTAAAAACCTAGTTACATCGTTGATTCCCAATGTTAAAAGCCGACCCACCAACAAAAATTGTTTTTGGGGTCCAATTTTTGGCCGTTTTAAAATGGGAGAGTGCTGTGTATGCATACTCTACATACTAGGGAGAAATAATTATATATCTATGCTTGCGAGACCCCGTTTAGCCTATGTTTGATATCGTTTTCGAGTAAATCAATAACGTTTATTTTTGCTATTATAATTTAATGGTAAGTAAAATATAAAAAAATTAAAAAATTTGAAATTTTCATCCATGATTTACAAATTCAAGTCATTGACAAACTGTTTGCTTTTTCTATAAATAAAAAATATGATATGAAAGCCTATTTAATAAAGATTATAAAAAATATAACTTTAATCCACCTTCACAAACGTTAAGTTCCACAAAAAATTACTTTAAGACGCGCGGCGTCGGGACGCCGTGAGCGTAATTTTAAAATACCTCTATTTTAAAAACTCTATTAGACCCGGTTTAGCTATTAGGTCATGATATAGTTTTCGAGTAAATTAATAACAAAGAATTTATTTTTGGTACTACAATTATAATTTAATGGTAAATAAATAAAAAAAAAATATTCATCTATGATTTGCAAATTCAAGTCAACAAAAATGTCAACTGTTTGCTTTTTCTTTAAATAAAAAATATGATGTAAAAGCCTATGCGTATGTCACCAAACACCCAGACAAGTTTGGTGGAAACTTCCTTCACGAACTGCTTGGTGTCTGATGACCATGGTCCAAATGATTCAAATGCAATTGCCGCAAATATGTAGTTGTTTTTTAAAAATGCATATTTGGGCGTTGAAACTGGGCGTTTTGCAGCAGCAGTCCCTGGTTTCTGGGCTGAACGTTAGACGTTGGAGGGAGCCAAGGTGTCCACACAGGTCACGCCCCACGCCAAGGGTCGTCCCAGAAACCAAGGCAAAAGCGAGCAACCATCAGGCCGTTTTCCGTCTGCTGCTGACAAGCTGACAGGTTCGAGGGTTGTCGGTATGTTCGCTGTGCCGAGAGCCTTGCGGATTAAATCGTTAAGTGCAGCGTGTCACAAAATTCGGCCAGCACTAGACTGGCAGTGGAGTCCGTGGTGTCCTAATGCGTCGGCAGCAAGGATGTGGTTGGCATGTCTTTAGCCCCAGTCTTAGACAAATGGCAGTATATGATGAAGTAAGGCAGCCTCGGAAGGAGGTATGTTCTCCAAGTGTCGATATTTTCTAGTAAAGAAGTTCTTCCGGCACTCATTCACTGCTGCGTAAGGACCCTTGATCTGAAACAATATGTGCATTGTCATTTTATTTAAACAGATTTTGCAACTATGAAATTACAACATTTTGGTGGATCACCTTCACTATTACACACTTACCTATCATACAAAATATTTAAAATGGGAGAGTGCTGTGTATGCATACTCTACATACTAGGGAGAAATAATTATATATCTATGCTTGCGACCACGGTCTGAAGAAACAACTTTTTTAATTTAATCAAATTAAAACATGCTTAAATTCATAATTGGCAGCAAAAATATTATATTTTGGCAAAAATTAGGTATCTTATTTACTGTTTTTACTGGCATTTAAGTATTACATTTAGTTCAATAATACTTCTAATTTAAATGACATGTAAGTGAAGTAAAAGTTCTTTGCCCCGTATCATCAGTTCAACAGCTTCATTTACTAGACTACACAAGTACACATTAACAACCAGCTGGCCTTGTCCTCGCAACTTGCAACTATTTTGTATCTCACGGGTTATTGACTTGCTCCTATTTATATCGTATGTAGTTCACAAATTGTCGTTTTGACCGTAACACCGTGACCTAATTAAATCCAACGTGACGTATTGTACCTCAAATAAGATAAAAAGGGAGGTTAAGTAAATAGTTTTTACACAGGTTTTAAGTACCTGTTAGAAAAATAACAATAATGTAATGTATGTACTAATAATGTAAATAGGTACCAATAAGTTATAATTATATCTGTATTAATGTATGACGTGTAAAAATAATGTTTTACCAATAAAGAATCTGAATCTGAATCTGAAACAACGCCTCTTCAAATGTTGACACTAAATACTACGTATTTAATTATGTTTTTATTAGCATTCGTATTTATGTATAGCAGCGTATATGGTAGCTTCCAAAGGCCTATTTTATAAACCACCGCAACAAGAGCGACTGGCCTAGGGTAAATACGCCCCTGAGAGCTTATTTTTGTTTGACTTGGTGGACGCACTGCCGTGCCCCTTACCTACCTACTACATCTATTGCGTTAGTAATACATAGTTTTATAACTTCGATAATCGCTAATCCGTTACTAAAAAAGTTAACTTCGTTATTCGTTAAAGCGATACATTTCAACAAATTTAACGTAAGTTAAAGTTAATCGATAATCCGTTAACACGTAAAAAAAGTTGAATTTTACTGTAAGTATTTATAGTTGGATTCGTATTGGATTAACGATTAACGGACTAGGAGAAATTTAACGGAAGTTAACGAGTCAATTAACATTTTTTAAAGTTAACTCAAAAGTTAATCCGTTAATCGAAATGTTAACTTCGTTAATTAACGATTAACGGATTAACGAATTAATGCCCAGCTATGAAAATTATAAGAAATGAAAAAAATCGAGTATCAATGAAATTAATTATAATTTTAAATTTTCAGGCTATTAAGGTTCATCGAACTTAACATTGTTTTCTTTGGCTGTTTATGTCATTATAAACATTTTCTATGTTTACAATTTGTAATAATTACTAAATGTTGCATCACAGTCGGGGTCAAATAACCGTTGTATCCGTTATGTATATTTTTTCTTGTTTACATAATGATAAGCCATTAAATATTGTTAATAGACAAATGTATGTAGGTATAAAGATATAGGCTGCTGCCGTTTCTCTGTATTGAGAAACTGAGATTAAATAATATTACCAATAAGTAAATAATGTTCGAGTAATTCGTTAAGAGGCTGATTATAAATAAACAAATAATAAATAAATATTGGGGACACCTTACACAGATCAACTAAGCCCCAAACTAAGCAAAGCTTGTACTATAACTTGACTCTATCCAACGCCGGGCAGTTCGTATTGTTGGCAATCCCAAACTCACAGTCGGTTTAGATCCTCTTAGCCTCCGCGGAGAGATGTTGGCTCTCTGTGCTTATTCTACCGTCTGTACAACGGGGAGTGTTCTGAAGAACTTTTTGACCTGGTGCCACCGTCGCGCTTTTATCACCGCACCTCCCGCCAAAGAAACAAAGTTCATCCTCACTTTCTAGATACGTGGCAAACCAAGAACAAACGGGCCTCTCGCTCATTTTTGCCCAGAACATGCAAGTTGTGGAATGAGCTACCTTCTGAGGTGTTCCCCTTGCGCTATGACATGGGGTTCTTCAAGAAGCAGGTATTTAGGGTTCTTAAAGGTCGGCAACGCATAGGTGACTCCCCTGATGTTGCTTATGTCCATGGGCGGCGATGACTGCTTTCCATCAGGCGGCTCGTCTGCTCGTTTGCTGCCTATTTCATAAAAAAAAAAAAAAACTATGGATGGTAAGCGACGATATACATACTTAAATAGATAAATACATATTTACAATTATACATAGAAAACATCCATGACTCAGGAACATATATATCTGTGCTCATCACACAAATAAATGCCCTTACCGGGATTCGAACCCAGGACCGCGGCTCAGCAGGCAAGGTCACTATACTACCGACTGAGCCAGACCGGTCGTCTGATTATAATTATTATGCTATTTTTATTCAGTTATATAAACCTAGAGTCACATTCACATTTAATAATAGCATGATGTTGATGTGTAGTGTAATTTACATTCAGATATTGGCACCACTTTTTTTTTTAGATATTTAGAAAACAAACAGCCATTTACAAGTACGGTTTACAAAAAGATATATAAAACTAGGCCTAGAGTTTCCTACATTACTGGATAATTAAATTCAAGTAAATATAGTAAACAAAATTACACACGCAGTAGGTAGTTGAGTACACACGCAAGGATGCATCTTATAAAATCTACTTAATGAAAAAATTGTACAGTTAACAAGAAAACAGTAATTGCCGAACCTTGTTCTTGAAACTGGACAAATTAAATTTATAAGAAAGTGTACCTACACCCTACACTGCTGACGATATAGCCATACCCGCCGGTAATTCAATGATTTTTGAGAATATACCTAAGTAGCATCCTAATTTTTTTATGACTTACTTTTTTTGACTCTTACGCCCACTCATCTAGTTTCCGTCCACACACGGCGTAGCAAACAATTTAATATAATTACATATTTCTAACATCGTTCTTGCGAAACATCATTTCTATTTATATAGCTGGGCACTTACCTATATATATTGTTTATATAGATACTTACAATAAAAATTACAATATGTGAGGCAAAGAGGTACCTATTATACTCATACCACTTCATCCTCAAAGTCCAGCGGTGTTCCTATAAAATAAATTCCAATTTTGAACTAGGTGCGATGGGATTTTACAAAAGATCCAAATGACTGCAGAATTGAGTCTCACGGAGGTTAATTTAATGAAATGGCAGGACGACCCTATCTTTTCCTAACACTACGTTGTTCTTATTCCGCAGTGCCGGTGGCCTGGTGACTGCGGTGGCACCTGTAGTGATCCGTGGCAGCGGCATCTGGGTGGGCTGGCCCGGAATCCATCTGGAGGACCCCAACGAGAAGATCCCAGAATCCGATCCCAATGACAAGACTCCTACCGCTGGACTGCTATCTAAAAAGGTAGATACCTATACCTACATTTTTAGTTTAGCTCGCAAAATGAATACGGGAATGGGATCCGGCGACGTCACGAGCCTAAACTGTAACATGCGTACATATTAGAACCATGTTGTACTGTATCAAGCATGTTACAGTTGCGGTTCGCTAGTGAACACCCGGCCTAAGTCATGTAAAACTGTACATATATTTTAGAGCGTTTGGTTGGAAGAGAAATCGTTGGTTGAATTCGTTCGACAAGATTCAGAGTTTCTTGTCGTTAAGATACTTAACTTACTACACAAGTCTTGCTGAAACCATTTTTCTTCCTAAATAATTTACGAAAGCCTTGTTTTAAACAGAAACAAAAAAGCTGTAAAAGGTCTTCAAAAATATAATATACCTATACCTACCCCGCCTAAGGAAAATATTTAAAAAACCGGCCAAGAGCGTGTCGGGCCACGCTCAGTGTAGGGTTCCGTAGTTTTCCGTAATTTTCTCAAAAACTACTGAACCTATCAAGTTCAAAACAATTTTCCGAGAAAGTCTTTATAAAGTTCTACTTTTGTGATTTTTTTCATATTTTTTAAACTTATAGTTCAAAAGATAGAGGGGGGGGGACGCACTTTTTTTTCTTTTAGGAGCGATTATTTCCGAAAATATTAATATTATCAAACAACGATCTTAGTAAACCCTTATTCATTTTTAAATACCTATCCAACATTATATCACACGTTGGGTTTGAAATGAAAAAAAAATATCAGCCCCCACTTTACATGTAGGGGGGATACCCTAATAAAACATTTTTTTCCATTTTTTATTTTTGCACTTTGTTGGCGTGATTGATATACATATTGGTACCAAATTTCAGCTTTCTAGTGCTAACGATTACTGAGATTATCCGCGGACGGACGGACGGACGGACGGACGGACGGACAGACAGACATGGCGAAACTATAAGGGTTCCTAGTTGACTACGGAACCCTAAAAACTCAGAAAATGCATTTCTGGAAATCGCATAGATTCAAGAACAAACTTTTTTATATTTTTAATTTAAGTATATTTGTTAATTAAAACAAACATGCACTCGTCTGGTTGAAACGCAACAGTAGTGAGTCAAGCGGCCTTGGATCACGTGCGGCGTCCGTGGTCTGCCGAATCAGCCGCCGATTTCATGATCGGCCCGGCCGGCGTGCCGGCTTTACGCTTTACGTCCTCACTCCTTTGATGGACCGGCGGAAGGCGATACTTGTTAGACGATCGTCAGGTCGTAAAGATGTATTTGTCCTACCTTTACAGCTGTACACTCAGTCTTTTTAAATACTACGTACTTACCAGACTTGATTTCTATAATTAGATTTTACTGTAATTGTCAAACCTACGTAATTATCGTAAATGACGTGATGCACTTTTCTATTGCTTTTGCTAATTATAACAAAAGTAGATAATTATTTTAACGGCTCTCGGCTAATTACTTACTTTATTTTAGTGGAAGAAACCGATTGCAGAAATTTACTGCGCTTTGAATCCGATAAACATATTTTTTTAAACGAGGACATAGACGTCCAACACGGGAAGCATGGTCGCGCGATAGACGATAAAATATCAGGCCGTCCCTATCGCACTTACAAATAGTGCGATAGGGACGGCCTACTATTTTATTGTCTGTCGCGCGACCATGCTTCCCGTGCAAGGGAAATTTCTTCTACTAGCCATACGTTTCCACTGTAAACAACGATATAGTGGAAAAAAATAGATAAGTAGGTACCATGTAGGTACCCATTAAAGTACAAAGATAAACTTTTATAACGCTCTATATACTTAATAATATTATTGTTTAATTATTTGCTATATCTATCTATTTTATTACACGTCTCATAGGTAATAGCAATAACGTCGTTAGTGTAAGTGTTTTATTAATATTTTATGTATTCGCTTATGTATTATGTGAAGGCATAAAGGTATCCATTAGAACTTGATGAACGGATTACGGAGGCAAGCTTGTGAACTGTTCCGAAGTGATAATTTATAATAAATACAATGCCCTTTTGTCGTATGAACATCTGTGCCATTTACTTTACGAGTAATATCTAAGTAGGTAGGTAGGTATAATAAGTGCATACCTAATATACCTATCTACAATATATATACTGGCATTTAGTATGCATATACTGAAGGCCAAGTAAGTAAATAAATAGGTATGAATGGGTCCCTCCCATAGTCCCACGTATAAATATGTTGAAATCGAGAATATTGTTTGAGTTCAAATATCATAACATGACTTATCGTCTGTTCAATACGTCTTATTATAATCAAATCCTTTAAAGCGTCATATAACATCATTTAGGTCTTAAGTTTCTAATGGGTCGGCAACGCGCATGTGACACCCCTTGAGTTGCAGGCGTCCATAGGTTACGGTGACCGCTTTCCATCAGGCGGGCCGTATACTGTTTGCCACCGACGTGGTATTAAAAAAAGCAAGTTTTAACCCACGTACAACGTTTTTCCCAGATCATCCCTATCCGCGCGGAGCCGAAGCTCTTCGACAGCTACTACAATGGCTGCTGCAACGGCACCTTCTGGCCGCTGTTCCACTCCATGCCGGACCGAGCCACCTTCATCGCCGACCACTGGAATGCCTACATCAAGTGCAATGAGGAGTTTGCCGAGAAGACCGTTCATGCGCTGCGACTGCTTAAGCAGAGCAATGAGAAGAATGGCTCTCCGCCTATTGTGTGGGTTCATGACTACCATCTCATGTTGGCTGCTAATTGGATTAGACAGGTTGGTGCCTCATACATTTTAAGGGTATCTATACTTACATTGTACGATTCCAATACTGTAGCTGGGGTATTCACCAATGTTTTATTTTTTACAGCGAGCTGAAGAAGATGATCTCCCCTGCAAATTAGCATTTTTCTTACACATACCTTTCCCGGCGTGGGATATCTTCAGACTGTTGCCGTGGTCTGATGAAGTTTTACAGGGAATTTTGGGTAAATCTCAATGTCGATATTTTCATACTATGTCACACTGAGTGCATTTCGCTTGGAATGTGCTTAAATATACTAAACTTATGTGATATTATGTTTATTTTCAGGTTGCGATATGGTGGGATTCCACATTACAGACTACTGTTTAAATTTCATAGACTGTTGTCAAAGGAACTTAGGTTGTCGTGTAGACAGAAAAAATCTTCTAGTCGAATTGGGAGGCCGAACCATTTGCGTTCGCCCCCTACCTATTGGTGTGCCGTTCGACAGATTCGTTCAGTTGGCCCAAGGCGCAAAACAAGTGCTCTCTACAAGCCAAAAAGTGATATTAGGAGTCGATAGACTGGATTATACCAAAGGATTAGTGCATAAACTCAAAGCCTTCGAAAGGTTATTAGAGAAGCACCCCGAACACATCGAAAAGGTGGTGTTGCTTCAAATCTCAGTTCCTTCAAGAACTGATGTGAAGGAATATCAAGATTTAAAAGAGGAGATGGATCAATTAGTTGGTAGAATCAACGGAAGATTCACTACACCTAACTGGTCTCCTATTAGGTAAGTTTTCTAGTCACTCACTTAGGGCCGTTTGCATCAAACCGCCTGTCACAAAGACGATACGGTAGGGGTCAATTCTCCATACAAACGCTCTCGACTATTTCCTCCCTGGTTTTTGAAGATAGAGCAATGATTTTTTCAACACAGATTGTTATTATTTTTATCTGTGTCGGACCGTTTTGATTTTTTTGATATTCTGCTTTTTAAAGATTCTAGAGCCAATCAAAAATTTCCAAAAACGGCCTTTTTCAGTGTGGCGCAAAAAAAGGTGTGATACTCAAGATTGGTAACAATTAACCAAAAAAGCTAAACGGTCCGACACAGATTATTTTATTGTTATTCAGATTCTCAAATTTCGTTCCGATTGATTAAGTTTTGAAGGAGGAAAGAGTCGAGAGCGGAACCTCGATTTTAAAGATTTTTTTGAAATATCTTTTGACTGAGTTATTTATTTATTTAACCTTTATTGCACAACATAAAGTACAAATGGTGAACTTAATGCCTTAAGGCATTCTCTACCAGTCAACCATTGGACCAAACAGAAACTTACAATTGGTGCGGAAAATAAAACAGAAATTTAAATAGATATGTATAAGTCACTCGAGTTGTTCTTATTGGACAATTTTTTTTCGATAAATCTAGTTAATAACACTTGTATATTTAACTAAAATTCCTAAGTTGAAAGGGGGGCTCCTTTCCATTTTAGCATTTTCGCTACCGTATCCTCTTAAAGCGTTCGTTAAATTTGATTGTATGGGAAGTTCCATAGTCGTGTTCTGCGTGACGATGCGTGACGGTCAAATATGGTTGATGCAACTGGCCCTTATAAGGAATATGCATAATTATTTGCTTGTATTTTATTAGATGTAAGTATTTATACTTTCATTACATCCCAAGTAACCTTGAGGTTGTTTTCTGTTATCAGATATATTTATGGGTGCGTCGGTCAAGACGAGTTGGCGGCTTTCTACCGCGACGCCGCTGTCGCGCTGGTGACCCCCCTGCGCGACGGCATGAACCTGGTGGCCAAGGAGTTCGTGGCCTGTCAGATCAAGAAGCCCCCAGGGTACTCATCGTGTCGCCCTTCGCCGGCGCCGGAGAGATGATGCACGAGGCGCTCATCTGCAATCCTTACGAGTTGGATGACGCCGCAGAAGTCATTCACAGGTAAACATTATGCATTCATTGGTAAAGCCAACGTGTAACCGGTTTGTGTTTTTGAACGGTTTTCCTTTTGTCGTCGTTGCGTTACATCACGTTGTTCTTCATTTTGTTTTTCTGGGTTACGTTTACTCCACTGCCGAATAATATGGCCTTCACCTTTATTTAAAAATATTGACGTTGAGGTTGGTGTTTACGTTTTTGTAATAACTTTTGTCCAAGCAGTAAATAAACAGATCAAAATGACGGATTGAATACAGAATTGTCGCTATTAATACCACACTTAGTTTTATTTATGAGATCTTCTGACACTAATTGGTTTACATTAGAGATGGGCCGAATATGGACTTTGCCGAATACGAATATTCGGCCGAACATTCGGTTCAGCTCTTACCGAACCGAACATTCGGCCGAATATTCGGTTACACCATATTTAGAAAGCAGATGTTAAGATTAAAACTATTAAATGATTGATAATGGTTACATATGTTACTAGAGCTACATAATATGTTCTTATGATTTAGTGGATAAGAAAAACTTAGTTACAACAACTCTGAACTCTTCTCAACTCTTAAACTACGGTTTTTTCAACTTTTTTACAAAACAATTGTATTTATATTTTGACATCTCTTTTTAGTAGTTCCTTAGAAAGCATAGAGGAAATAAGTAAGGGAAGAGTTGTAACTCCATACATCAGTAAATGCGAGTTATTTGTAGTGACATCTATCGTCATTCACTCGTCAATCACGCGCCAACTAGCGTAAATTATCAGTACTGCTACTTGTCAATAGACGTCACGACGAACAAAAAGTCTATTGCTCAACAATTTTTAGCTAATATTACAATAGTATTAATCAGTACTTTGCTTTCAATTACTTCAGCTTATAATATAAGGTGTAAACTGTTTTAATATTACATTTTTGGCAAACGCAACACTGTCGGCACCTAGTGTCGAGTAGCAGTACTGATAATTTACGCTAGTTGGCGCGTGATTAACGAGTGAATGACGATAGATGTCACTACAAATAACTCGCATTTACTGATGTATGGAGTTACAACTCTTCCCTTACTTATTCCTCTATGTTAGAAAGCTACTAAAATAGGAGCTTATTATCCAATGGAATAAGTAAGATCTTCATTAGTTAATACTTTGTTTATTCGGTAAATATTCGGCAATGCAACCGAATTATTCGGCTGAATACGAACATTGAAAAACTTGCCGAATATGCCGAATACCGAATATTTACCGAATATTCGGCCCATCTCTAGTTTACATGGTATACCTACATTTGTCAAAAAACCGACACCAATTCCAATCACTGGCCAACACTAAACAAATCAGCCAATGAAAACTTATACCCAATTTTTAGTATTCTCTTCTCTGTTTGCCGTTGTATGCCAAGCGTGTCGAGCCGCCGTAAAATTTAAAACATCTTTGAATATTACTTACAGAGCATTAATAATGGACGAAGACGAGCGCACAGTCCGCATGAACCACCTGCGGCATCGCGAGCAGCTGAACGATGTCGACAGCTGGATGAAGAACTTCCTCAAAGCCATGGACTCACTCGAAGAGGAAGCTGACGACATCGGAGCTACCTCCATGCAACCGCTCTCCATTGACGACTTCGATGAGTACCTCTCTAAGTAAGTACTTTCATACAGCTGAATGAGCTTAAAGAAAATAACATCTGAGGGCACCACCGAGCAACCTGTCAACAATAATGACTCTGATAAAGTACTTATCTATAAAACAGCTTAAAAACAAGATTTTTCTAGCTTGTGACATCGAAAACGCTATGCAACTTCCATCCATGTCGTCAAGACATGGGTTAGCTCCGACTGCATGATTTATGACGAGGAGATCATTATTGTTTACCTATGGTAAAGTTACCTAAACGTAGCTGAAGTCATTCTATGTATTTTCCTGTCTTTTATTACCCTATGGCTTTCCTATTCCTACCATAAGGTCCCTTCACGTAATAATTTTCCTTGACGACTCAAATGCAACATAAAGCAAAACAGAACACAATCAAGGTTTTAGATATAGACGATCTAAATTGCTAGATTATCCTGTTATTGTTAAAAATAGATGTTTCATCTAAGCCAATGTTTCATTACAGATACATCGGGTACACCCAGAAACTTGCTCTGCTCCTGGATTATGACGGCACTCTGGCGCCCATTGCGCCGCACCCAGACCTAGCCACCCTTCCCTTAGAAACAAAACACGTACTTCAGAGACTGTCCAACATGTCTGATGTCTACATCGCCATCGTGTCTGGCAGAAATGTGGAAAACGTTAAAAATATGGTGAGTAGAGCGACTTTTACGACTTAACCACACCTCGGACAGTCTAAGCTCGTGTAGGTGAACGCGCACTAAGACAGGTGGTAACTGTGAGGTACCCGAGAGCACTTTCAGCGGGGAGCGGGAGTGGCCATACTGTACGATAGTACTATTTATTATACTGTGACTTTACTGAGGCACAGAGCTAGCACAGACGAACTGCTATATGTATATCATGCAGTCAACGTGTGGTTTCCTTATAAGTGCAGTCGGTTTGCAGCCAATTTGTACCGACTTTATTAACATAATACCGAATACTGTTTGGAACACTTATAGAAACACTAACATCGAATTATATACCTATTAGTATTTGCTAATTTATACCTAATTATCATATTTTCACCAGCTTGAACGCTAAACTTAAAATGCTACCACGAGTTCCTTTGCTTGTCTGTTAGATTAGATATAAAATTGTATAGTAGGTATATATTAATTTAGACTTATTTATAACTAAATATACATTAAATCAGTTTTTGTTTTGGCGTTTGCAGAAACAAATTTATTTTTCTAATTAAGCGAGTTGGCTGGGTAAAGCGGCGGTAAACACCTAAAGGTGATAGCCCTATTTATGCGAGTTAATGATCATTAACCCTATTAACTCTCCGTTAATTATAATAACCGCTCAATGATGAAAACAGTCTAACTACACATTCTCTATCGTACTACTGAGAATAGAGGTCACTAAGTTTATCTTCCTAAGAACCAATACACTCAAAGTACCGAGCAAACAAAAGTGTCGGCCTACTTATTAATTACCAATTAATCGCCTTGATTAGCTGCTGTAATAAATATAAATTATTTTATGGCCCATGTCCCCGGCGAGTGATACCACGATGTCACTTAGTGCACAAGTTCATTTATTGGTCATGGGTGCATGATCAATATATTGATCATGTTTATAAATATTACTTAGCGCATAACACTAAGTTATCGCGGCTTATGCTGTCAAAACATAAACAAATCATATTATCAAAATGAATATTGAAAGTGCAAAAACTTGCTGATTTTGCTTGAAAGATAAGTTACCAACTTTAATAATACTTTAATAACAGCGATCATCATTTTGAACGATAATAATAAACTAATTTTTTCCATTGTTTTCTGCAACCTAGATAGCACGCAAAAAACGTTATGCACGAACACGAATGTCTCAAGACATAAATCTTTTGTCCTACGAATCGCTCGAGCAAAATGGAGAGAAATGAAATAAGTGTCATTTAGATACAAGTGCGGAAAAAAAGAGTTTTGGAACGAGTAACGATAAATTAAAACACGCCCACAGAGAGTGTTTTAAATCACGAGTTACAAATTTCCTCTTCGAACGTGTATCGTACGACGTTTTTCAGTACCTACATACTACATCATCGTTTTCATTCGTGAAACAACTGAAGCATCAGTGGCCCTGCTGCGGAATGCGTTATATTTTATCTGCCGCCTCTTCGTTCGAAACAGGCAGAACGAAGTTTAGATTTATGATTTTTGCGGTAGCAGGGGTCAGGAAATAGGAAGAAGCTGAGACTCGACGCAAGCAAAAGTAAATAGTGCTCAAAATATGTTTATCCGAAGCATTCGAAGGAAAGCAAACAGCTTGAATACACGCAATAACAAATAAATTCTCGGTGGGTGTGAACGTACGCCCGCCTTGAGAATCCGCAAGGTCTCTATTATCAGGCGAACTTTGACTCGCTTTATCATGTACTAGTTTAACAAAAATATTTGTTCTCTTTATGTTCCCGCTCAACGCTCATATACCTAACTGTGGTAACCTGGTTAACGTATCTAAGTTACACGTTACGTAATATTTGCGTAGTCAATAGTCAATGAAAAGGGGCCGGTCACCGATAGCGTGTTTGTATTCTAATAATCGACGCTATTGCTTAATATGTAGTCAATAAGTAGGTACTGCAGGTAGGTAAATTAGTAACGCTTACAGAGTAATGAAGTAGAACGACGTTTAAGAAGTTAATTAATATGATGATAAATATTTTGGCTATTAAGGATGTTTGTGTTCCTGTTGATCATGTAAATACTAAATCTGTATGCCTATTATTGGACAAACGTGTGGTTTATACGAGTTTTGCACCATAAATTATAATAACTGCGGATGTATGTAAGTACAAGAGTCAAGCCAATACACAAAGAGACATAATCCCATAGTACAATGAAACCCTAATATACATACATACGATGATACACACAATAGATGGGAGCAATTTGACAATTTAATACAAACTTTTATCAAGACGAGATGGGCCAGATTTTTGATATTCAAGCACTTCATTTCCTCGCTTGTGGAAAACGCCGATAATTTTTTCCAATAACTTACGTAACTACGATATAAATGATTACTTACCAGAATTGTAATTTGGTTTCCAGGTGGGCATCGAAGGCATCACTTACGCGGGCAACCACGGGCTGGAGATCCTGCACCCCGACGGCAGCAAGTTCGTGCACCCTATGCCCACGGAGATGCAGGGCAAGGTCGTCGACCTGCTCAAGTCGCTGCAGGAACAGGTAAAACCTTACGACTGCGATAACTGTAACAGCCGACTAGACAAAAACCAAGCAAGCTGCAAGGCTCTGATTCTGATGATATAAAATATAAATAAACAAATAAAATGAGCGGGGACTGAAATCTTCTTGAGGCTGAGGCGTAGGGTTAGAGCCGGCGTAGCTTTATTTGACGTTCATATGCGCATTGTAATACCTATACCACCCTATACCTACTTGAAACATAAATATTTCATTTTGAAATTATTTTAAAATGTTCTGCGACTGTTCAATCCTTTACAGTGAAAGACTGTTAAAATAGGCAGACAGTTTGCACCAAAAACTGTCTGCCAATGTATAGTATTTATCAGAGCAAAGGACCATGAAATTTAATATTTAAAATCAGGTCAAAAATATTGAGGTTTAGTTTAACGTCAGCTACTTATTTCATTCCATATTTATGATTATAAAGTGTAATGTGAGGTTTCCCATTGACAGGTGTGCAAAGACGGCGCATGGGTGGAGAATAAGGGTGCTCTACTAACGTTCCACTTCCGCGAGACGCCTGTGAACAAGCGGGCAGCGTTAGCGGAGCGGGCGCGCGCGCTCATCACAGCAGCCGGGTTCAACGCACACGACGCGCACTGCGCCATCGAGGCCAAGCCGCCTGTACCGTGGAACAAGGGTGAGTTACAGTTGCTGTGAACAAGCGAACGGCTTAACGTAGCGTCATCGAGGCCCTTGCCTTGTTGATAGTTCACCGTGTCGTAATTTCTCGGATAGAATAGGCTCCTACTAGTCAAATCAGCTTCATTTTATGAACTGTCAAAACGATTTGCTAATATGGAATTACTATGAAATACTGAGGAGTGACGTCACGGTCAATTCATTTACTTTATATCTTTCTCTTTGACTTATTAAATAGAAATTGTGTTTAAAAATAACTACTGTCCATATTTTTCTTCTAATTATGTGGTGCTTTATTTCGTGCACTGCATAAAATATTTTATTTTAAGTATAGGAAACTAGCCTATTAGCCAATTAGGTACCTAATGTTACTTTTAACGAGCAAATGAATCTCAAAATGTTATAAATATCCCACGACTCATGTCGTTACCATATGATTATCGGAATTAGGAGTAGGTGAAAAGTAGCTACCTACTCAAACTCGCGTACCGCCGTCAATAACATACGAACATTCGGAACGGTCTGTATTGTTATATCATTTTGGCCTGATTTTGTTGTTTTCCATAACATAGGTACACTCGTCCAGCATGCTCTACACACCATTTTAATTCGCCAAATAGTTTTCACAATAATGTTCTACCTACTCGATAACAGATGTCGCTAGTGGTTTCGTAAAGCCCCGTCTTTGAAGGCGAAGGAACTCGGTCCAAGCGATCGCACCCCGAAAAAGTTTGGAGACACCTGCCACAGAGTAGGATTAAATAGTTGCAGAGTACCCAAATTCGTATGTAGTTACTTAATTCTGTGATTGCTGGCAGGTCGTGCGTCCATCTACATCCTGAGGACGGCGTTCGGGCTCGACTGGAGCGAACGCATCCGTATCATCTACGCCGGTGACGACAACACCGATGAAGACGCTATGCTGGTTAGTACAATTATTATCTTTTTTTTTGCTATTTAATTTAGAGCCGTACGCATATATTAGAGAACTGATTGACTGTTGAGGAGAACGGTGAATATTATTTTCACTGTTTTGGTTTTACATCTAACTCAAATGTTAGTTTTAACTAACTTAAGATTCATGTATTTAGTTCCAAGAATTTGTCCTCCTATTTTCTTTGAACATAGTTCATCACTTCGTCAAAAGTGCTAGGGAGACAGATAACGACCAAATTAGGGGCCATTTACACGATGCGTTAACTCGCATGAGAGTTACATTACACTTAGGTATTTGATCGATGTGCTGAAATTAAATGTATGTAACCTCAGCAGCCTGCAATGTAACCAAAATCAAATGCGAGATCGCAACCGTCTAAATGAGCCCTTAGGAAAAGTTATTAAGCCGAATTTGTAATATATCGAAATAAAAACCCTGCTATTGTGATATTAAAACCTACGATCAATTCCAGGCCCTGAAAGGTATGGCGGCCACATTCCGTATCGCGTCCTCGAACATCACCAAGACCTCCGCCGAGCGGCGCCTGTCGTCTACCGACTCGGTGCTCGCCATGCTCAAGTGGGTGGAGCGGCACTTCTCGCGCCGCAAGCCGCGCGCCAACTCGCTCACGTACAAGAACGCGCGGAAGGCGCGCGACACCTTCCACATGCAAATGACGTACCAGATCCCGCCCAAGACGTCGCCGAAACCTTCGCCCCCGCACAGCCCCGACAAAAACTCCAGCGGGACCGACTCTAGTTAATTATACGTTAAGATACCGCATTGACGTTCTCTGGCAATAGACTTGTCCTTTTAGGATACGGCAACTTTTGCTTGAGAAAGTCATTTTATACAGTCATATATATTAATCTTTTGGTCACCAATGATGTGCAATGTTGATAGTTAAGATAGCAACTTCCCTTGTTAGCTTTATAACAACAGACCCAATCTTAAATGTTAATTTGCTAAAAGCTAATATTATGTGTTACCTACTCTTAAAATTTTAAAAAATGTATTTCAACGTAAGTGGTGCTCAAAAGGTTAAATTATAACTTTAAAATACTGGCCCATTTCTGCAGAGCATTTTAATTTTGTTATTTGAGGATGTAAAAATTCATTAATTTAATGATTCAAATACGTAAAAAAGTATCACCAGTATTTTTTAAGTATCTTGTTCAGTTAAGTTCAATCTAAAATCTCTTTATTGTATATTATAATAATAAATATTTACATGTCACGAAAATATTATATGATAATATAAATTATAAGCCATATCTATGTGCTTGATTACGTCTTACTACAAGTTCTTCGTAATTTTCGCATATTTCTATATGTGATAGGATAGTGATAAATTGATTTAAGGAAAAAATTGTAGTCAAAAGAAATTGCAATAAAATGATTGAGTCTATTTACCCACTGCACAATTGTAACCTTAAAGGTAGAAGCTAAATTTCTTTTGTCTATGAAGTTATATAATATGTTAGACTAGGTATTTATTGCGCCTGGTATTGACATTACATAATGTGTCAATGTCCTAAAATAAGAAATTCACATATGATTACAAATTTATACAATATTGAGATCAACAAATTTTATCCTATTTACGCACTTGAAGGGTTCCTAATAGTGCATGCAATACAAGCAACATTGTGTCTAGTACTTAGTGTTATATGTTGTGAGGAAACTAGTCTAGTTAGCAGATGCCACACGGCCCAGGCTTTGGCAAAACAAATTCAATGAACTGAAAATCTCGAATTCCATTTACCTGGTGTATTTTTAGACCCGTTTTATTGTTTTATAGGATTTCAATAAAAAGTAATTTTGACGGAAAATAGCCTTTTAATTAATAGGTGTACAAAAACCGCCGTTCGGCAGCAGAATAAATTCGGAAATACATCGACTACAGTTTGGAATGTAGGTGTTTAATAAATAGTTTACATTTCATCAAAAATAATATACAACCGACTTAGTCATTGTCATCGTGCCAAGGTCCATATTTATACGTTTACTTATTTAATACTAAATTGCACGAAATTCCGAAGATGCTACAATAGGCATTTCACTAAAACTATAATAGGACAAGTGTAGGTACTAGTGCAGTCATCGTGTAAATCTTATGAAGATTACTTGACTAGCAGCGCGGCTTACCCTAGCCCGAGACACATTTGAGCGTGTCTGAACGTGGCTGCGTGTGTTTGCACATTATCCGATCCGATATCGGATGTTGGACCGATATTCTACATATCAAAGACGCGATCTTTGATTTTTGCTTTATCATCCTTCCAACATCCAATATCAGCGTGCGTAGCCAATGCACAAACGCTCACGAAACGAAACGCTCGTAGATATCTATCTCTATCGCTCTTGCGTATTGGCGCGACAGAGCTAGACTAACTTTCGAGGCTTTTCGTTTCGCGTCGTAGAAATGCCATTCAGCTACGGGGCCTGATCGGATAATGTTAAAACACTCTAACGCGACGAGTCGATCCGTCGCGTCGGTTGTAAATGTCCTTCTGTTCATATAAAATAATACAATTTAATTCGACTCAACACGCGGAATGTTATTTTAAAAAAGTAACGTGTTGAATCATTTAACAATTACGTTGTGCAACTGATTTAATGTTTTATTCTATTATAATTAGTAAACACGTTAACCTATCTACAGATATGTTAAATACTGAAAAACATTTCATCGCAAAACCGAGTACCTTATGCACCCAAAATAAATATAAACATAGTTGGCTCGATAACATAAACTCGTCAGGGTAAGTTACATACATGTAAATAAGACGGATTAGAATTGATCCGATAGCATTATATTAACAGTCAGTAACTATGACTTAATGTACATCAATTATTCACATAATTATTAATCTAGTCAAATTGTCCGTATCACAATAATAAATACACAGATTCACTTATGTTAGTGCGTTTAGACGTTGCTGTGCGAAGCAACCAGCCACGAGAGGATGAAGTAGAATAAGCATATGGGGTACACCGCGAGAGCCTTCTTGCCTTCTGGTTGGCTGTCGCCTAGGAATTTTGTGGCCGCTGAAAATGTACAAAATAAACTTGAATAACATCAGAATGATTTCAAACCTAAAAATTTAAAAATCTCACATACAAAGAAAAAGTGACCAAGGCCTCTTAAGTGCTGGAATAGAACCAGCGTCCTCCGTTTACCGGACCCGGTTTTTTAATGTTTATAATATAATAGTGTGACTACTTAGAAATACAAATTAAAATATTTTCTATAAAAATATTTTAAATAGTTCTTAGAGGATTTCAAACTTTATTTTTCCTACACTATGTTTATGGAAAGAGTCAACACACACAAGCCTTCTTGAGCTTACCATGGGCCTCAGTCAATCTGTGTAAGAATGTCCTATAATATTTATTTATTATTTATTTATAAAGAGTGGCGTGCACCACCCATACAACCATTTCAGTCGCAAAATCTTCAAATCAGTAACTAACTGTCAAATGTGACATAACGCGTGGTAACGTCGTGCAAACAATGCGACCGTATTGATACAATAACAAAATGTAGTCGTCGTGTGCACTCGTTACGGTAACAAAATGTGTACGAATTTGTGGCTGTCAATGTCACTGTCAGAATGACTTTTAACGACACTTTATTAGTCGACGTTTGCACACATAACGGTAACAACATGTGGACGAATTTGTGGCTGTCATTGTCACTGTCAGAACGGTTTCTGACAGTGATATTGTCAGAATTTGTACACACATGTGTAGGTCTGATTACCGAACTGCTCCTAAACCACTGTATCCGCAAATGACAATCTGAAATACGAAGGTTTCTCAAACTGTCTTGTGAAGTTGTGGACTGGTTGCTTTGAATCATAATAATAAACGACGACGACCATTTAAGCACTCTTCGACATTTCATAGAAATGTGGGAAAGTTAAGAAAAGTGCAGAATGATAATACAAATAGATAAGCACTTTATAGTTACTTAATGTATTAAATATATAATTTTTAATTCTTATTGATAAAAATGAAGTGTAGTGTTGCTTTACACAATAAAAGTAGGAATCAAATGAAATAGAGTATTTACTGTGATATTAATAGAATTTCTGTTGCGCAATGATAGTTTTTTTCAGTACAAATGCTGCTTTTTTTAACGCAGTAGTGCGAGCAAAGCAAGCAATGATTCATTTCTTGTCTGGTCGAAACTCTTAGCTTAGATTTAGGTACTGAAAATCGTCGTACGATACACGTGCGAAAAGGACATTCACAACTCGTGTCGATTTAAAACACTCCCTTCGTTCGTGTATTAATTTATCGCTACTCGTATCGATTTTCCTCTTTTCCGCACTCGTATATAGATACAAGTATTTTGTTTGGGTTACAAAAAAAACACATTATATACTCTACTACGTTTTATTTATGTCTCTTTAATATTACAAATTTGTGGACACTTATCTATACAAAAATCTTGACAAAAGAAGTACAGTACGCTGAAATTAATGTTGATAGTAATTAATGACGACTACTTCAACAAGTGTCAATTGTGAAATGCCCCAAAATACTAGTTGCTCTATAGAAGACCATAATAATATGATCCCCGATCCTTTACGAGGGGTGATCCAAAAGTAATGATAACTGAATACTTTTTGCATCGGATTAAAATAAATAGGTATGCCGTTACTGTCCACAAAGACTCCTTAGTAAATAAAAAAAAATAAAAATAAAAAATATGTATCTGTCAGAGAGTTGCATTTGTTTTTTCACGAGCAGTCGGAACAATATCGGAAAAATGGAGAAAACTGAGGTGAGAGCGGTTATTAAATACTTCTGTTTGAAAAAAATGTGTACTAAAGATATATACGCTGAATTAGTGGGAACACTGGGGGAGTCCGCTCCGCCGTATTCTACAGTGGCACGCTGGTCAAAGGAGTTTAACTTGGGAAGAACATCCACTCAAGATGAACACCGCGAAGGCCGTCCATCTGTCGCCCTTACTGGAGAAAACGTAAAAAAAATTAATGATCTCGTTTTAACAGATAGAAGGATGACTATCAGGCATCTAGTTGAGCTCACAGGCATCTCGTATGGCAGCATTCAAAGAATCTTAACTGATGAATTACATATGAAAAAAGTCTCCGCTCGTTGGGTGCCTAGAATGTTAACGGCTGAACAAAAGAAAATACGTTGTGAGATTTCGAAGTCTAATCTTGAAAAATTTCAAACTGATCCCGAAACATTTTTGCGTCGGTTTGTAACCATGGACGAGTCTTGGATCCATCATTTCGATCCTGAGACCAAACAGCAATCCATGACCTGGAAGCGAGCGTCGTCCCCTACACCGAAGAAATTCAAGGTAGCAAGCTCCGCTGGTAAGGTCATGGCTTCAGTGTTTTGGGATGCTGAGGGAGTCATAATGATCGAATACCTGGAAAAGGGAACCACTATTACGGGCTCCTACTACGCTGACCAAATACGCAGATTGAGAGAGGCAATCAAAGAAAAGCGGCGGGGTAAACTTCGAGCTGGCATCCTGTTTCACCAGGACAACGCACCGCCCCACAAGGCCGGTGTTGCGATGGCTGCCATCCGTGATTCAGGGTTCGAATTGCTGGAACACCCCCCATATTCGCCAGACCTAGCCCCCAGCGACTTTTATCTCTTTCCACGGCTGAAGGAAGATCTTAGAGGCAACAAATTTTTGAATGATGGCGAGGTAATGGCCGCTGTGGAGGCATTTTTGGAGGGTCAAGAAAAAGATTTTTTTTTTAAAGGAATTCGTAGTCTGGAGAAACGATGGTCCAAGTGTGTAGACTTGGAAGGAGATTACGTAGAAAAATAAATTATTTTATTAAACATTTTATGTGTCTTTCATACTGATTATCATTACTTTTGGATCACCCCTCGTACAACCCAGCAGCTCGGTACGCACGTTACAATTTTTTTTTTAATCTTCTTTAGTGAGGGCAACTGAGTACGACGGCATATTTAATTGTTTATAAAGTTTGAGGATACCTGGAAAAAATGAATATAAGAAGCCATTTTGAAAATCCAATAAATATTCACTGCTTTCGGTCACGCGTGTACGCTGCGACCATTTTGCGACCGTTTGTCGACCGTTTGGTGACCGTTTGGGGACTGTTTTTTACATGGAATATTACCGTCTTAATCCATATTTTAACAACTTTATTGGTTTTCTAGGCATTATTTTTATTATTTCAGTATAGTATATGCACCGGAGCACTAAAACTTCACCAATCAATATACATAACACGCAAACACCGAGTAGTCAATAATATTATTACTGGTTAAACTGAGGTAAATTGATGGCGCGTTGATAAATTTAGACTTATTTTATGAAATCACTCGAGCAATTTAATTGGCCATGGTAATTAGCCCACATTATATTACAAATGCAAACAATATTTATCTTTAACAAATTCTTACGCCATTACATTTTAATGTCAAATGATTTTATTTCTTTTTTACTTTGACGTCTCTGACAGTCGCCATTTGAAAAGAATGAAATGAACGAATGATTTTGGGAAAGTAGTCGCCAAACGGTAACAATGTGTGCACGCGTAGTGCACACTTCTGTCACTTCTGTGACCATTTGTGCCTGTTACCAATCGTCCCCATTTGGGTCGCCTCGACTAAACGTCGACCGTACTGCGACTAAGCATTGAGACCCGAAGACCTGTGTGTACACAAAATAGGAGGATTTGCGTAGGAACGGCGACCGATTATGGTTATATGGGCATTATCTGAAAGGTAACCAGTAACCAATGGCAGCTCAGCGCCAACTGGCAAAACATAATAATTCTATTATGACTAGGTTATGCCTTGCTCTATATGGGATGATGATTACGATAACTGATAAAAAAATGAATCTAAAACGTGCCAACGCGTGAAGAGGTAAGAGACAGCAGATTTATAGATATAGGGATAAGTGGCGTACACGAAGATATACCTAAGCTCAGGAGTTGGCGGGTGATGAAAAAAATTATGATGATTATTAATACAATAACTCACCAAAAGTTGCCCACATGAAGCCGATCATGGATATGACGAAGCGCAGGAAGAACAGGAAGGTGTTCTGTGTTGAGAACAGGATTATCCGGCAGATGACCAGCGCCAGCGCCACGGGGAACAGGCAGTAGCCCAGCACGCATACTGACTGGAAGAATGAGCTGTAACAGAATTGTTGATTAAAGTCTAGAAAATTCACTCAGGGTAGCAGTTCTTAATCTGAGGGCAATGGGCACTTCTACTCTGGGGCTACTGGCTATTCTAGGGTTAGACTTAGAGCCTGATTCCATTGATTATTTACAAGATTTTTTCTAATAATTATTGAGAGAAGGGGTAACAGCCCTAAGAAAGTTAGAAACCACTGATTTAGGAACTTGACCAGTGATGGTAGGGGGTCCTTGTATGGGATATGCCAGAAATATTTTTAGGTACTAATTTGAATAATTTAGAAACGTAAAGATTTCTTAACTTGCACTATTTTACTATAGTTCCCTTCTTTATGTTGATGAGACAGTACTGTGAACTCACATATTCCCACCCAGCAGTTTAGAGTTAATGGTGACAACAGCGGCGCCTATCCAGACTAGGACGAACACCTCGGCGAACTCGGGCCCGCCGTCGTTGGAGTTGTCAGCGCGCTCGGCGGAGCCCTGCAGGAACGTGGCCATCAGCGTGCAGAGCAGCAGCGGGCCCCACAGGTCCCCTGGAGATTTAGATCCATACTAATATTATAAATGGGAAGATTTTTTAAGTGAAGATAGTTGAAGGGATGGAGAGTGACATAGGCTACTTTTTGACTCTTTCTAACGCGAGCGAAGCCGCGGGCAAAAGCTAGTAATTTTATAATAGTTAATGTCTTCAATAATACTGAAATCTTGAAGAACTCAACATTAAAATGAAGTTTTTACTATTGATTAGATCTTATTTCTTTTGTTATTGGAAATTACATGATCCATACTAATATTATAAATATGAAGGTATGTGTGTCTGTTTGTTTGTCCATCTTTCACGGCAAAACGGAGAGACAAATTGACGTGATTTTTTACATGGAGATAGTTGAAGGGGTGGAGAGTGACATAGGCTAATTTTTGTCTCTTTCTAACTCGAGCGAAGCTGCGAGCAAAAGCTAGTAAGTGTAAATTGGCATACAGCTTGATAAGTAGACCAGGATGTTAGCTATATGGCAAGGAACTGAAACAATTACAGACTTATACTTGGCCCAAGATACAGTGGATAGGAGAACACTGGTATAGTCTTTACAGCTGCAACTCAGTTTTGAGCAAATGACAAAAAAGTTGTCTAAAGAGCCGCATTGAGCTTGGGGGAATAAAAATGCATTGGACATTAAGTGTAGCTGCAACATAGAAGGTTGTATGCACTGAAAATATCAAGTCTTTAGCTTCTTTGAGAGTGTAGCTTCCAGCCACCATTTTTATTCTTTATTTGTTTTCTAGTCTAGTCTAAATATTCTTTAATTAAGAACATACAACACAGACATAGATATATCTTCTATCAATAGTAAAACTACACTGGGCATATGAAACCTTTTATTGAAATTTGTTTAAATATTGGTAGGCCTCTTTTTAGGGTTCCGTAGTCAACTAGGAACCCTTATAGTTTCGCCATGTCTGTCTGTCTGTCCGTCCGTCCGTCCGTCCGCGGATAATCTCAGTAACCGTAAGCACTAGAAAGCTGCAATTTGGTACCAATATGTATATCAATCACGCCAACAAAGTGCAAAAATAAAAAATGGAAAAAAATGTTTTATTAGGGTACCCCTCCTACATGTAAAGTGGGGGCTGATATTTTTTTTCATTCCAACCCCAACGTGTGATATATTGTTGGATAGGTATTTAAAAATGAATAAGGGTTTACTGAGATCGTTTTTTGATAATGTTAATATTTTCGGAAATAATCGCTCCTAAAGGAAAAAAAAGTGCGCCCCCCCCCCTCTAACTTTTGAACCATATGTTTAAAAAATATGAAAAAAATCACAAAAGTAGAACATTATAAAGACTTTCTAGGAAAATTGTTTTGAACTTGATAGGTTCAGTAGTTTTTGAGAAAAATACGAAATACTACGGAACCCTACACTGAGCGTGGCCCGACACGCTCTTGGCCGGTTTTTTTTAGATCCTTGAGTTACAACATTATTAAGGGTGTTTTAAAACATGTGAGGTGCTACAGGAAGACAAATTTCTAATTATAAAAACTTCAAGAGTTACAAGGAAAAATGGAAAATCAATACTTACATTCTTTTAACAAACTGGTCTTTTCTCTAGGGATGAGGACATGGTAGAATTTATTACCAACAGCTCTGAGGTCACGAAGCTGAAAATAAATAACATCGAAATTATTGAAATAAAACAACTCCAAGCAGCAGTTGTCAATATACACATTTTTGTTTTTAAAAAAATCTTTTAATAGTTTATGTGCCATTCTCAAGCAAAAGGTACCATATTGTTGCTGGTAAAAAGGTGCGGGTACAACATGCTTGTTTTAAACCCACCCTTCTGTCAATTCATTGGCAATGAATATCTAATATTGTAACAATGTAAACAAAAAAAAAGCTTCCACTGAATGTATTTTTAAAACATATTTCAAACCTATCAAACCAAATGTGTTTATCAAAATCAATCTAAAAATTAGAGAGGTATCCATAAACACAAAGTACTATGACAGTACAGAGTACTACACATAAAGCGAACTTACAAATGTTTCTTTAATGGGTTCATCTAGGGTGTTGAATTCCATGCTGTCGCCAGAAGGCACTCCCCGTGTCGGGACATTCATTTCCCCCTCCACCACTCCCACATCCCCTGCTGGGTACATCTGAAATTGGAGAATTTGTTAATATAAATAATTATAGGTGACTCAACAGAAAACTGTTAATAAAATATTTTTTTGTTTCTTTAAGATTATTATTGCTGTTTTGTTGTTATTATTGTTATTCTCTGTTGCTGAGGGTATTGGCAATAAGTGAGTTATTATCAGATACAATTATTATATTAGGTGGTATAGAGAGAGATGGGCCGAATATGGACTTTGCCGAATACGAATATTCGGCCGAACATTCAATTCAGCTCTTACCGAACCGAACATTCGGCCGAATATTCGGTTACGCCATATTTACAAAGCGGATGTTAAGAAAAAACTATTAAATGATTGATAATGGTTACATATGTTACTAGAACTACATATGTTATTACGATTTAGTGAATTTAACTAAAACTTAGTTAAAACAACTCTAAACTCTTCTCAACTCTTAAACTACGGTTTTTCCAACTTTGTATTTGTATTTTGACGCATAGGCAATTATCTCTTTTTAGTAGTTCCTTAGAAAGCTACTAAAATAGGAGCTTATTATCCAAAGGAATACGTAAGATCTTCATTATTTTTTTACTTTGTTTATTCGGTAAATATTCGGCAAAGCAACCGAATTATTCGGCCGAATACGAACATTGAAAAACTTGCCGAATATGTGAATATTTACCGAATATTCAGCCCATCTCTAGTATAGACTAATAGGTTGTAATGTTGATGGATTGGCGATTTAAAATAAATCAATATCATTCGATTTTTTTTAAATTACTCGTCTGGGGTATGGTTGCAAATTACAATTACTTTATAGACATATTTCTCCCAGTTTGCTTGCAATCACAGGATAACTTTTAGTAATAGTTTTAATTGCCACTTAATTAAACTGCTTTGTAACATTCTTCAATAACGAAACCAATTGCAATTTAATTTGATATAAAATAAATTAGTGTATCAACAATATGTATGACTCATTTATTTTAAATTAACATTTGCAACTGATGACCAAAAATGCATTAAAGCGTCAGAACTATACAAATAGTTCAACGGAAATGAAATCTGAATTTTTAATCTGATCCGCACGCTTTTCATTCAATGTAGGCTTGTATCCTGAAAACTAGTCTATAGAACATACTGAAAAGTCCTTTCAGGAAAAGAAACTACCAAAGATAGAAGTTAAGTATCCAATAACACTTACATCAAATTTTGCTTCAAACGATGTCATATTTGTATTTAATAATCACGTTTTATTTACAATGATATAAAGGTGAAATAAATATAAATATTGTAATTCCAACACATCAAACTGTTCATTCCTCGTATTGACATGACATTTCTTTCTAGTCAAACCGTTTGAGACAGCTTCATAAAAGTTGAATGATGACAACAGAATACATTCACATCATTTTAAACAATGTCTTTATCTGACTGCCACCTATATCGGCCAAAAAACGGGTGTCCAAATCAGAACAAGCTTAATAAATATAAAAAAAAGTAATTGTCAATGTGATGTGTCAATGTCAAACAGAATAATCACAAAATCACATCAAAATTACAAAAAATTTTAACTTTGTAGATTGTGTGATGTGTTTGTTTCTAACTTGAAATATGTTGTGGGTATATTAAAACACATAGAATGTTAATATGGAGAAATTCTTAGTGTAATTCATAAAACATCTTATAGTTATTGATATCCACTGCCAGAAAAATGTCAAATTCATCAACAAGTATTAAAAACCATTCGAAGAAAGCTAGTAGCAGCAGAGACCGGGACAGGAATAAATCTGTGGCGTCAGAATCAGGAGGCTCCAGTCAGTGTGATACTCCTCCGCTCAATGAAAAGGCAAGTAAACTAGGTTTCTGAAGTCGCATGCCGCTTCGCGGCAAAAACCGTATTACGTGTTGCGTTGTTTTTTTAGTTTAAAAGTATATCAACAACAGATTATGTTATTATCTAAAGATTCTAAATTAATATTGTGTAATACATTGAATCAAATAGCTTTTTTATTTTAGGATAGTACTACATCTCAAGGCAAGTTTGCTGGAGTCAGTGCTGACTCAGTGCAATGCATGGCTGACCAAGTTGGCGCTGAGATCAATGTTGAGGCCGCCACAAACTTGGCAGAAGATGTCAGCTACAAGTTGCGACAGACTATATGTGTAAGTTTATAATATTTGTTGAATGTAATTGTATTTCTATATTTTCATCCATTTGAATAATTGTACAAGGTTTAAATTAATATTGTTCATGATATGGCAGTAAGTCCTGTGGATTAATTTGTGTATCATCACCATTTATTAAATATTGTTAATAATAAGCATAAAAACTTATATAGGGGAACAATATTAATGTACTGATGAGGCGCAATGAACAATCTTTCTATGTAATAATTAAAATCAGTTCAAAATACATTTTTTTAAATGTATTTTCACATTTTCCGCATGTTCCAGGCCATTGCTCTACACAGCGAGATGATGAAGAAGTCCCGAGTGGACACGTGGGATGTGAACACGGTGCTCACGCTCTCGGACACAAGCCCGGTGGTCGGAGCAAACACAGTGAAGTATGCCACTGTCGGGGAAGGGAAGATCTGCTGTGCTCTGGTTAGTATCATATCATCTTTGTTCATTTATTTTTTGAGTTGTTGAATGGTTCATATGATTATTGATTAGGAATACATGGGGGTTTTGGGAGCGGGAATTAATTCGTATAATTATAACTCTTTATAGTAACTTGAATTACTGAAATATTGATTAAACTATGTAACCGGCTCCAAATGAACCTAGAAATGTTAAAGTAATTTCTGTTGTTTATCATTTTCACCAGTTTTGGGCTAGTGTAAATCATTCCCGCTCCCAAAACCCCGATGTGATTAGGGTTTGATACCAAAAATGTACAAAATACCCTTATTAAATTAAAACAGGATTTAATCGCAAAACACTTATTGAAGCAAAATTGTAAAATCCATAATTTTTTATTTTTTTAAAAATGCCTCTTCAGTAGAATTCAAATCATAATACTCATAATTAAGACAAAAACTAACAAATTTTACATTTTATATTAAAAATATTTATGAAAATAGTGTGATTAGAAAAACAAAAAATATACTCTTGGCACATTTTTGTTTGTTGAGGTTAGTGAGTTAATTCTTCACTTGATGATTTCTGTTCTGTAGCTTGTCTTCCGAGTGGAAGTGGGAGAGAGCCGATCAGCCTTTTCCCCGTCCTCATGAAACTACCCAACATCTTTTGAGGGTTCGCAATACCTGCTACTGATTCTAAATCAGGTGCTGCCATAGCAGCAACTGTCAAACACAGAATAAAAACAATTATCAACGTTTTCATTGTTATTTTCGATTTCTTATAACGTGTGGGGCATTTTTGATGTACTGGAGGTTTTTATATGCAGCATATAGACCATTTTATATTACAAATAATTGAGTTTGTTTGTTTAATAGTGCGTGAAATTACTATGTCACAAATATTACAACTATAAAATAACAATTTCACAGTGGTGTTGAAGTTATTATTGTTTTTTTTTCTTATCCTAGATATTAGCATATTACGATAGAGATGCGGAATTACATTTCCATTTTAATTTAAAGAGCTTATGCCTAATAGTTTTACAATTTTCAGGAGCCGGTGATGAATGTGACAGAATACGCGATGACGTCACAGAGCTATGTGTACTCCACAACACCCACGGTATCCGTGGAGTGGATCACGGACGAAAAGAGTCTGAACAACAACACTAACATCAGTGCAGCTTTACAAAATTATTATACTAAAGTAGCAAGAGGTATGTCTTTGTCACTATGGCGATTGATTTGAATTTTTACGATATCTCTACTGCAATAAAAGAAGCCTCATGTGGCTACAAAATTTGGGCTTAGGCGCTAAAGTACTAGATTTATAATATAAACTAATCTTATGACACAACAATAGTGTTCTATTTAATTTTGTCAAGATAAAATCAAATTTCAGCAATACTGAACCTCAGAAAGAAGCCTAAAGAACTAGCAGTGGAAGATCTCACAACCAACACTCGAATCGGTCCTATATTTCCGAACTTGTTCAACCTTGCGGTGCTAGTGCTGAACGACGATAACCTGAACGCGCTCAACGTACCGGCGAAAAAACCGCTGCAGGCTAATGTGCTTGACATGGTTGATGCGCTGTGTTCTAATCCTTGCAGTTTGGATACCAACATACAGCAACAGGTTAGTTACAGTATCCACCTAAACAACTAGTAGTAGATCTCTACCAACATCCGACCTGCACCTATTTAACCTGGCGGTGTTGACAGTGAACGCGCTCAATCTACCGGCCAAGAAATCGCTGCTGGCCAATGTGTTTGATATCGAGGTTTGTGTGACTCAACCTCGTATCGCAGATCAATCTGCATACTAAAGCGTTACGAGTTTGAGAATGTAAGTATATGCAAATTGTATTTACCCACAACCGCAGATATATTGCCAGAGAATAACTCGGAAACATTTACATAGCTGGGCATTAACTCGTTAATCCGTTAATCGTTAATTAACGAAGTTAACATTTTGGTTAACGGATTAACTTTTAAGTTAACTTTAAAAAATGTTAACGGATTAGTTAACTTCCGTTAAATTTCTTCGTGTCCGTTAATCGTTAATCCAGGTCCGCACGCGCCGAGTAAAACTTGCTCTGACCGCTACTGTAAAAGCCCAGAGTACGGCGAAACCTAGGATTTTACCGTAAATTCACAGTCTACAGACCAATTGGTGCCTTTGGATCACTTGTTCGAGACCTGCTAAAGTTTATTAGTCCCACTGCCCATCACTAACTGGGAAATAAAATGTAAATCAGCATGACACACAAATCGCGCAACCGACGCATCAAGCCAGAGTTCGGTGGGCCGCGCTATGTACCAAGTTACCGTGGATCACAACTTCGATTAGAGGTGTCCACAGAACAGGTCTGTGGAGGTGTCTCAATTCGAGGAACCTACGCACCATGACTACGATCGCATGAATGACCCAATACCTACATATCACCTAGGTAAAACCTAGGATTTACCGAACCAACGTCGGTATAAGTCCAAAGAGAACAATATTTATATTCACATTTTGCTTTTACCAATTGGCAGCTCGGATTTTTTAAGAGATTTTGGCGAACTTCGGGCTTTTACAGTAACATATAATATAAACTTACGCAAATACTAAATAGTTGATAACTGATGCAACTAGCTACAGTAAATTATTTTTTTTATCACGATTAACGGATTATCAATTAACTTTAACTTCCGTTAAATTTGTTGAAATGTATCGCTTTAACGATTAACGAAGTTAACTTTTATAGTAACGGATTAGCGATTATCGAACTACTTGATTAACGGTAACTTGACTATTTGATTAACGGTGCCCAGCTATGAACATTTATACAATTAAATGTTACCTATTAGTACCCAATAGTAATCAAATCAAAAACATAATAAATAGCAGTCAAAAGTAGTCTGCTCCGAGACCACGAGGACAATGCCGTCCTTGAAACGTCGGAGGTCAGTGGTCAGTCAAAAACATAATAATACGTGTAAGTTTAAATCAGTGTTAGTACCCAATAGTCATAATCATAACTAATAATGATCGTATTTTCCAGTTTCAGCGGTTGTTTCCAGTGATGGTGTCCAACATTCTCGGCAATGGCTCTCTAGCAGATAAGATGGTTCTAATACTCACAAAAATCACAAGAACGTGGCCCTCCTTTATCGCAATAGGTATGTAGTATTTTTTTTTATTATTAAGAAAAACGCTTTTCTGCTGCTGCTTTAAACCAAAGAGGATCGAGTATTATAGAGAGTTACTGTCGAAGTTTTTGAACCTCAGTTTTGACAATTTGGCCCATATTCTTAGCTTGATATGTTTTAAAATGTCAAATATTAATATTAGCGCCATCTAGCTGAGCGTACCCCAAAGGTGTAATGCTATCTAGGCCACCACACCTTTTTCTGTATGGTACTGAGGCATGGAGAAATTATGAATGAATTCGTTTTACACTTTTGCAGCTGATAGTACGTCTTAGACTTTATCTGTCTATACGGAGTTATATATGTCTTTGTTTAAACTTATAAACGTGTGATTTTAATTTATTTACAATACACATTTAAAACTTTGCATGAATCTGTTTACTTCAACCTTCTTGAAATATAAAATAAACTGCCAATGTTTTTGTTTTATATATAAAAGTGAATGATTATGCCTGAAAAGACAATATAAGACATTATGATCTTTTATTTTGGTGAATGGTTATTATTATTATGTCAAAAATGTGTACCTATGTAATAATACATTAGCAGATAATGTATAAATAAGATTGATACCTTCATGAATAGCTTTGTATACGCATATGGTGACTATTAAAACGAAATGCTATTATATCTTAAGACTCAGTTTTAGTCTGTTTAAAACCAGGTATTTAAATATAAGTAGTAATAAAAACTATAACTTGTAGCTTTGCGTAGTTTAATTGTTGGCCTGTATAGACATGTGCACTTGACTATTATACAATTAATAATTTAACAATTAATAACTGTTATCTACAAACCTAATAATAATTAATTGTAAATTATAAATTGAAATAGATATCATACACGAAATAAAAAACGACAAGGCCCACTGGTGGCCGAGCCGGGAATCGAACCCGGGTCTTCAGCTTACGTGGCTAACGTCTTTACAACTAGACCACCCGCCCGCCAATGAATTGTAACTTAGTATAAGTTTAGTTTTATTCAACGACCTATATAACTCCGTATAGACAGATAAAGTCTAAAAAAAAACCTACCTCAGTACCATACAGAAAAAGGTACGGTAGCCTAGATGGCATTACACCTTTGGGGTACGCTCGGCTAGATGGCGCTAATATTAATATTTGACATTTTAACACATATCGATCGAGCTAAGAATATAGACCAAATTGTCAAAACGGAGGTTCAAAAAGTTTTAGGCCTGTGTCAAGAGATGGCAGTCTATGCACTGTGATTACACATTTTACTTCGACAGTAACTCTCTATAATACTCGATCCTCTTTGGTTTTCATTGTAAATCGTCGCTAATTTTAAGTATTTGTTGGATATAATGTAAATATGCAATACTTGTTTTTAATAAAAAATATGTTTATGTTTCTTTATTGTATTAGGTTTCAAGTCAATAAAGATTTTATTTTAATTTTAAACACAATCATTGCAGGTAAGGGTATCCTGTTCGACTACCTCTCCCAAGGCACGTGCGAGCGGCTGACGGCGCCGATGATCCGCTGCGTCGTGGCGCTGGGCCGCAGCGCGCTCGTGCAGTGCCTCGGCGAGCACCTGGACCACCTGGACTCCAGGGTCCACGCGCCCAGGAAGGACCACGCCGGCGTCGGCCTCAGAGAGGCTCTGCTGGTATGTATGCCGTGTCATACTCTCTACATCTCCCAAGGAACATGCGAGCGGCTGACGGCGCCGATGATCCGCTGTGTCGTGGCGCTGGGCCGCAGCGCGCTCGTGTAGTGCCTCGGCGAGCACCTGGACTCCAGGGTCCACGAGCCCAGGAAGGACCACGCCGGCGTCGGCCTCAGAGAGGCTCTGCTGGTATGTATGCCGTGTCATACTCTCTACATCTCCCAAGGAACATGCGAGCGGCTGACGGCGCCGATGATCCGCTGTGTCGTGGCGCTGGGCCGCAGCGCGCTCGTGCAGTGCCTCGGCGAGCACCTGGACTCCAGGGTCCACGAGCCCAGGAAGGACCACGCCGGCGTCGGCCTCAGAGAGGCTCTGCTGGTATGTATGCCGTGTCGGTTGTCTATTGTTTGCCCGACAGTCATTTAACATAATATTCATTTGCCCGAATCTAACTTGCCTGAATTTCATTTGCCCGAATGATTTGTTTACCATAAAAATCATATGACATACTCGTTGTTTATCCGAATATTACCTTCCATAATCATACAATGCCATACTATTTGTTAGCCATATTATTAAGTGCAATAATATGGTTTCATAGAATATTCAAACGCCATAAGCAATTATTGCCATATTAATTGTTGCCCATATAATTACCTAACCTAACCTACTTTCTGATAGCAGTTTCATTTTCCAGGGGTCACAGTTCTAACCTAACCTACTTTTCCAGCAGTTTCATTCTCCAGGGGTCACAGTTCTAACCTAACCTAACCTACTTTCTGATAGCAGTTTCATTTTCCAGGGGTCGCAGTTCTAACCTAACCTAACCTACTGTCTGATAGTATTTTCATTTTCCGGGGGGTCACAGTTCTAACCTAACCTAACCTACTTTTCAAGCAGTTTCCTTTTCCAGAGGTTCACAGTTCTAACCTAACCTAACCTACTTTCTGATAGCAGTTTCATTTTCCAGGGGGTCACAGTTCTAACCTAACCTAACCTACTTTCTGATAGCAGTTTCATTCTCTAGTCCTTCTAGTACCTATTATAGTAGTTTTCGATTCTGCCAAAGCACATTATGGAAATTAACTTTTATGGACGCTAATTTGTATGACAAATGATGGTATGGAATGTGGTAATTACGGATTTCGATGATTCTGACAAATGACATTATGGAAACTGACTTTATGGGAAACAAAGTTTCTGGCACTAGATTAATATAGTAAACAATGATTATGGCATAAGATGTTATGAGAAACAATATTATGATTGTTGAATAGGATGGCAAATAAAATTATGGCAAATGAAATTCTGGCAAATGGGGGTATCCCATGCCGTGTCATACTCTCTACATCTCCCAAGGAACATGCGAGCGGCTGACGGCGCCGATGATCCGCTGTGTCGTGGCGCTGGGCCGCAGCGCGCTCGTGCAGTGCCTCGGCGAGCACCTGGACTCCAGGGTCCACGAGCCCAGGAAGGACCATTCCGGCGTCGGCCTAACGGCCCAGCAGCGGTGAGCGGCAGCCATACGTGCGAATGAAAAGTCCCATCGCTGTATCTCGCTCCAATGTATGGCCGCCGCTCACCGCTGTCACGCTTAGACCAATGTCGTGGCTGAGCCGTAAGAGAGGCTCTGCTGGTACGTATGCCGTACCATACTTAAAGTAGTGAAAAGTTTCATGTACCTATAGTAGCGTGCGTGCTAGTTTACTAGAAGCGACTTGCTGGTTGTAATTTGCACTCGCCTAAACGTATGTATAATGCAAGTTCTGTGATCGTTTTTCCCGCCTAAATGAGTGAGTTAGAAGAGGAATATGGAGCTTGAGATATTTTGATGAAAATATCAATATATTTGGAATATGTGCCATATTTTTGTTAATAATAAATAAAGAAAAGTTACCTAAAGTCACATCTCGGACACTGGCGATCAAATATATGAAAGAGGGGCGTTCCTAGCACACAGTCTAAGCTCGTGTAGGTGAACGCGTACTATGCTTGTATGAGTGAAATATGACAGGTCGACTTCGCGTTTTTGACAGGCGGTAACTGTGAGGTAACCGAGAGGGGGTGGGCGGCACTTTCAGCGGGGAGCGGGAGTGGCCATACTGTACTTATATTATAGACTCCTCATTATATTATACTGTGCTAAAGTATTGTAATTGCAAAAAGTAGTAATAAACCTTCTCCATTCCCAGTAGGTTTCAGAAAAACTCCACTTAACGCTCGTCACGCTATAAACTAATGTCGTGTTTTGCACAGGACGTGTCGACGTGCCTACTAAGATCAGAACGGACGACGTTCTTAGAAGACTTCGTAATGACTGACTACACCCTGTACGAGATGCTGGGCGACTCCATCTTACCAAGACGGACATTGTTTCATTATAAAGGTAAAAAATAATTATCTAAACCAAAGTACACACATACCTCAATTTGGGGTCTACTACTTTTATTTGCTTTAACTGCTTACCTTTCTATCTTTCACGTATATTTTGGAAGCCTTTAGAAATATTTGGCGTGGTGTCCTACAGAACTAACGATTTTCTTTTTGGTATGAGCACATTTGATCGCTTAGTAAGCAGCGCAAATGATTTTCGTTCTAAAACAAGTTAATAATGAATATCCTGTTTTTTACTAGATGAAAAGCCGGTAGACACAACGAACGCCGACAAAGCATCAGAAGAAGAATTCCCATACGTACTCCCCGTTCGGCCAGTCGCGCGGCGCCCTAAAGTCAGATCCATCCCCTTCCTGAGGCAACACAACGGTATCCACAGAGAAGCAGTCTTCGAGCCCACCAAGTACTCCACAAAAAGTATACACATAAAGTTAAAAAGTTGCCGGACAAGAGAAATACCCCTAAAGTTAACTAGAGTGCAAATAACTAGGGCCCAAATGAACATGAACATGTGTGTGCCAAGTGCGAACAGCGGCGAAGTGGTCGTGGCCTGCGGGCGCCTGACTAGGTTTAAGTATAAACTCAGTAATAGTGATACATTTCCAATGTTTGGAGCTTTAACACTGTAGGTTAAGTAAATAAATTATTGATTATAAATTGTTTTTCATTTTCATTGGTTTCTATAGGTACTCCACTACAAGCAAATATACCAAAGTTACTAGGTAAAGCACGCACGAAATGCTTTTTAGATTGCTGAGTGCGTACTACGTTCTTACCTAAGTTCAGCAAAGTACCTAAGATCTAAATGTTACTTGGTATCAAGAAGAACCTAAATTTTGAAATTATAGCCTGAAAAGTTTTATTTGACCCTCGCCGCGTTGCGGATTTTCAGCTGAACTAATTTCTTTTACTGGCAAGGATTACTATTTGACACCCGTCGTCGAAAGTCATCGAATGTCAGTGATGTAAACTAGAAGTAAATATTTTAAATTTTCTAACGGTTTTATCGCAAATATGCCTAAAATAATATTAAAAAAAGTGAAAATAATTATAGTGAACGTGATAAATTACGTACAACAAAAAAGGATGAAGGATGGATTGGCATTTCGATACCAATGTTCCGAGTATTCCGAGATCGGCTGTTGACATGTCCGGTACTGACAGTTTATAGTGCGGTTCTCTTGTATTGATTAGTTGGTTTCGATTTAGCTTAATATATTTTTTGTTCTTATTTATGGTATCTGTAACTCTGCCGTGAAAAATATCTAAAGAAATAAGGAGGCTGTTCCATCATTGCCACCAGTACAAAACAAGGTCCCACGTAAAAAGAAAACAAACATCGATGACTTCGATAAAGGTACCAGATTTATGAACTTTAAGCTGTGCGGGAAGAAGTAGCAAGTCTTAAAACCTAGCTTATTAAATTTTGATTCTCTAAAACCATGTTTTATCTCTAGAAATATTAACGCGAAACCAGTAGGCCTAGCACATGATGGCCGCGGGAGTATGTCGCCGCGAGATAGACTACCCGTCCTTATGTCATTAATACAGTTAGAAGAAGACGTGGCATCTATCTCGCGGCGACATACTCCCGCGGCCATCATGTGCTAGGCCTACAGTACACGCTGTCCCCATTATATATGACGTCCGCACATTATTGCCAATATCTGGGCAACCGAGCTTCGCTCGGTTCTGTTTCGTATCCTTGACATGTGTCGCCATCTAGTTAAAAAATGAATAGTACCTACATCGAGCGAAAGAATTCACAGCCTTAACAACACTCGACCGAAAGAATTCTGTCTTAACAGTACAACTACTGCACACGAGATGGCGCGCGAAGAAAAACGCATGAAAACTCGAAAATTCGCGTTTTCCGGGACCTAAGGATAAGTTAGACCGATTTTTACCCCCAAAAACCCCCACATAACAAATTTCTGCGAAATCCGAGCGGTTTCCGAGATCGTCAGTGTAAATAAATATATATATAAATAAATAAATAAATAAATATACAAGAATTGCTCGTTTAAAAGTATAAGATATGAAATCGGTTTGTAGCGACACTCTCTCAGGGTCAAATAAAAACTTGTCAGGCTTTACCACAGAACACAGTCATGCACAGTGTAGACTTGTAGAGTTCCAAAATCATTGGTAAGGTGGATGTACCACTGCTCGACAGGTTAAGGGAAAATATTTATGTGTTTCGTGATATTACGATAATTTACCCATCTATACAAAACATATCCATCTTTTTTGGGAGATGTGACCTTTAACTTTGTTAAATGCAATTAGTTTCATACAGTGATAATATAAAAAAATCTCAAAATTAAATAAAACATAAGTCAATACGCTTGTCCGAATAACTGACAGGTGCTTTTGCTGGCAGTCCTAATAGATGACATCTAAGTATGATTCAGGAAAAACAGTAAAAAACAAGTGTTTTGGGTTATAATTTACTAGAAAATTAAATAATTTAATAAAAAAAAACGTATTCTGTTGATAACATTTACTTTTTACGTGTTACATTTATGTAATAAAATATGTAATTTACATTTATGTAATTTCTTTGCTGCCGAGGCGATGGACGAACCCCTTAACACATCTTCTATGGCCTTTTCTAAGTCTTCTTGAGAATATCTCTTCCACTGACCTTTATCAGGCGGCATTTCTGAAAATATACCCAAAGTTTTGTGAAAAATGACATGTCAAGCACTACCCAAAGAAATTATACAGATTTCACTACATTTAACGAGAAAACATATCAATAAAACCGTAAAAGATATACAAAAAACTGTCTATGTGCATGTAATTTGTTTTTTTCAGTAAAGTTAATGTGACTTACAGAAAAATATGCTGATAATATGAAACTGTAAACGATTCGTTTTGGCTACTTTAATCGCGATATCCTGAAAAAACGGCTCGACAAACATTGGGACTTGGAAAATAACGTAACAGTCCCAATAAATGCCAGCCGTGTCGAGTTTTAGACTTGCGACGGTTTTCAGTCCTAATAAATGACACGCTTGTTTATCACAGTAACAATGAACGAAATCGACATTTAATTACTTAAATATCTTCCCGCACATTCTAGCACCAACACAATTATAGAATATGTTCACAACTTACCGTGAAAGTATTTCAAATAAGTCAGCAAATACGAGCAAAGCTTTACCAAATCGCTAACAAAATTGAGAGATTGATTGCTCATGACAATGTCATCACATATATTATTCATTAATTGAAAAAAGTTTCTATATTTTATAATATGGCGTATGAAATATGAAGGCTACAAACATTTCTCATCTAATAAATCTAATTGCGATTGAATGTAACGGTAATCTTATCTTATTAATCGTTATTTAAACCATGGGTGACGAGTACTAGTACCGCGTCGAGCACTAGTACATCCACCTTACTTTTGTCTATTCACGTTTTATATAAAGTTGGCCTACATTTTCCTTTTGTTGTTAATTTTATTGTAGAAAACTTTTCTGGCAATCTTTAAGATTAAGAAAAGGTAATTAAATCGACAATTTTCTTCGGCCAAATTCGAAAGTTGGCAAGTCGCTAAGTTCCTAAACCAAGCTGGTCCTGTTATTCTCCATGGCTCATGGCTTATGGTTCAAATGTATCGTAGCCCATATGATTGATTTCTAAACGTATATCGTTTTATTCACGAAGACGCTTGCCTTTGCTGCCTTGATTCTTATTTATAAAGTGATCGCAAGTGTGATGAAAATAAGTATTATATATTATTTATATACGTACCTAATAGGTACCTACTTGTGTCCGTCTGACCACTGTTTAATCTTACACTTTTAAACGACCAATTCTTGTATATTTATTTATTTATATATACCGACGATCTCGGAAACCGCTCTAACGATTTCGCTGAAATTTGTTATGTGGGGGTTTTCGGGGGTGAAAAATCGATCTAGCGTAGCCTTAGATCCAGGAAAACGTGAATTTTCGAGTTTTCATGAGTTTTTCTTTCGCGTTTGTAAACGTAAAATATGGTAGTCAATTTCGCCGCGCGCGCATGATTCTGCTTAGCTCAGTCGTACGAGGTCGGTCTAATGTACGCAGATAGATCGTAGGTATCAGGGTTTCGAATCCCGGCCAGCAATTAAGTTTTTGTTTTTGTCTTTTTTTTTGAAAGACGTGATATATTAAAATGATCGCCCAGATATTTAATGTTTCAATTGAAGTTCATTGTTGTTACGTCTATAGACCACATTATACTGGCTTCTTAAATCGATAAACTCTCCCAAATGCTAATAATCACTTCTGTTTACACCAGCCGCCGCCGTCGCGACTGCTACCTGCCGCCTAGTTCACCAAACACGTCTAGACTGTCATCACAATCCTAAGTAGACTTCTAAATTTAGAACAAGTGGGTGTCTTTGGAGGTCATACTAACCTGGTCGCTAAGGTACGGTGGATGATTTGTGAATGACAATGCTGGCGGCCGGCAGCCGGGCGTCTTCCTCGTTCCGTACTTCTTAATATCCTAAAATGTTTTTGTTATATTTTACAAAGCCATGTTAGGTAGGTACCTATGTAAATAATGCTCTTTGCAATATTTCCAAGTTATTTACTTAGCACCGTTTTAATAGAAATGTTGGATTAAAATCTAGGTAGAAAACTTGCGTATCGAAGTGCCGCTTTAAAAAAAACGTTAGGTACGAGAAATAGTTATTTGTTATACAAGGGGGCAAAGATGTATTTTAACGCCGAGTGTGGTATTGAAACACGAAAGTAAAACACGAGAAGTAAAATACATTTGCACCCGAGAGTAACACAAAACTTTTCCCCCTCACTATAGCGAGGAAACTACAAACGCAAAAAATGCGTTTATCACTGCTTCCAGTAGTTCCACAGGTGGTAAATCATCTTTATTACTAGATTCACCTACTTTTATCAATTTTAAAGCAGTTAATTTGACTATTTTCAAGGTCAAATTACTTTACCCACTAGTGGATAAAATGCGTTTTTACCCGCTGGTATTAAAGGACAAAACACGTGTTTCCGAGCTAGTGAGGGGAAAAATCCAGAAAAAAAAACAAAAGTGGAGGAGAAGTTTGAGCAGGAGTTTAGACTTTTCTTAGGACCTACCTAAACAAACTAAGCAAAGTAGATACAGTCTAGTAGAATATACTTAGGTATCTATTCACCGAGCAAAATGTTTGACTGTTTCCCGTTTCTGCAACAGCCAAATACTTAGAGCTTACTTTTTAACCCCCGACGCAAAAACGAAGGGGTGTTATAAGTTTGATGTGTCTGTCTGTGTGTATGTCTGTCTGTCTGTCTGTCTGTCTGTTTGTCTGTCTGTCTGTCTGTCTGTGTGTGTGTCTGTCTGTGGCATCGTAGCTCTCGAACGGATGAACCGATTTTGATTTAGTTTTTTTTGTCTGAAAGCTGAGTTAGTCGGGAGTGTTCTTAGCCATGTTTCATGAAAATCGTTCCACTAGGTCGCGGTCGGGAGTTTTTTCAAAATTTTAATTTTGTGGTTAGGTTATTAACTAACACACATTTATTAATAAAGCAAAGTAGGCAGTACCTACTGTAGATCCTTGCTATACACATACTTCATTAATTTAATTATTCAGTCAAAAATAAATGTCACACCTACAATTCGTTGTCTCCGACCAAATATATGCTAATGTGACAAATTGCAAGATGTACGATCCGACAAAAAATATTCTTGCATTTTAAAATGATATGTGATGATGGAGGGAGATATTGTCTTCGGCGATACTTTTTGTGGCGTGGGTTTTGCTGACAACGCTTACTGAGTATAGGTATATCTACTCCATATATATGTAGGTGCGTTATACATATGTACATTCAAGCATTTACTGTGTTGTCCGGATCCCAACTTTTAAAACGTTTAATGAAAATGGAGTTATCAAAGTAGAACGCGAGCAAAATTGAATATGATAGCCGCGGAACGGTTGTTTCACTTGGTGAATGGTTCAGAGTTTAGATTTTAATAAGTAGTATTAAGTAGGTAGGTATATGTATTATCAAAGAGGATCGAGTATTATAGAGTTACTGTCGAAGTAAAATGTGTAATCACAGTGCATAGACTGCCATCTCTTGACACAGGCTTGAAACTTTTGAACCTCAGTTTTGACAATTTGGGCCATATTCTTAGCTTGATATGTTTTAAAATGTCAAATATTAATATTAGCGCCATCTAGCTGAGCGTACCCCAAAGGTGTAATGCCATCTAGGCCACCGTTACCTTTTTCTGTATGGTACTGAGGTACGTTTTTTTCTTAGACTTTATCTGTCTATACGGAGTTATATATGTCTTTGGTATTATGTAGTTTGATGGGGTCACACATCGCGCCCTCTGTGTTAATTTTACCACAGGTGTCTTAGAAGCAGACTGTGAGATTTGGGTTAAATTGTGGTGTTGGTGATGAGCTGTTTTCTTTCAACCCTTTAATTGCAAAATTGCAAGAGTAGCACTGAAACGAGCAGTATCATGTGCTCTTCCTGTCCCTTTTCGAAGTAAAGACGTAAATTATGTATGTAAAACTACATCGAGTTGTGTTGTTGTTATTATTACGGATTTATTATAAATAGGTAATGCACATTAGGTACAAGCGGATGTGCAAATATCCCCTACATAATTCATAATGCATATTTCAAGTCACGGTGTAGCCAGGGCCATTGGGCGCGAGTAATTGTTTATAAATATCCTTTACTAATCACTGAATAATTGATACATAGTAAATTATTTATCGATGCGCATTTATTGGCAAACGATAAGCGTTAAGGGGATGATAGACTAGTGAGTGAATTTGTGGACATTTTTTATCAGACTTGCTCAGTAAGTGTAGAGGTATAATACCATAAATACCATAATTAACATTATTTTATTTTGATGATGCTACTTTTGATAAACGCATTTTTTGCGTTGTAGTCTACGCTATAGTGTGGGGAAAAGTTTTGTGTTACACTCGGGTGCAAATTTAAAAAACTCGATTCTATTGCGCAACTATAGAATCCTTTCACTTGCTTTAAAATACAACTTTGCCCCCTTGTATAACAAATAACTATTATTTTGTGATGCCTTTTTCTTGAGAATGTCACATAATGTGCACCCGCTTGCGGTATTTGAAGTTTGAAATTATTTCGATCGTTTGTTCGCGAACACGAATATTAAATTCGCGATTTTATAGCGCTACATCTGTCATCAACCTCGAGCTGAGTTAGTTCCCTAATCTTAAATTTGAATTTCATAGCTCGTTTGTATCATAGATTAGATTCGTCGGTCACTGCCTTTAGGTAAGCAACTTCGTGGTTTACTATCGAGTTGCACTAATTGTATCTCTTTTCTTTGTATGGCAAAGGAGAGCGTCTATGTATTTTTTTAATAGCCCGTTTAGTTTTTACATTCGTTTGCACACGGCGTTTCGGCATACCCGGCGTCTCGGTATGAAGGAAAACCAAATATGTGCGGTAGTTTTGGGCGAATAAAATTGCCAAAAGGGGTATGTAGAGCATATGAACATACTCAAATTCCAGTCACTCATAGCAAGTAAGGGGTTGAAAGAAAATTGTGATATTGCAGTGATATTAGGTGGTCAGCCTATTGTCCACACCACAATTAAATTCCACAGTCAACTTCTAGGACATTCACGGGAGGAAAAGGGTTGGTGAATTTTTTAACCCGTCACCGAACTGGAACTAGTTGTAGGTACTTGTACAAGTTATAAGACAAATATAAAAAGTTGGTCGCCCTGGAGTTTTGATATTGCGGTGCGTACGTATTCGCAAGCGTGCGTCATACTTGCATACCGCAAACCATTTAATACTGTTCCCTCAGACGGGAACGGTATTATGTAATATGTAACCAGCTTACATGTAATGCTTATTTGTATGTCTCGGGATTAACTTAAATACTCTGATGATCTGATTGAATAAAGTTGAAGTATTAGGTAAAAAGGAAAGTAAATCCAAGACCTCCAGTGTCCAGAGCTGGATGGAATCGAACCAGTGTCCTGTGTTGTCTGGCGAAATTTCTAAGGTATCTTTCGACCTCTAATATCTAAAGTATGGTTCGAGCTCCTAATAGAATCAACTTCGGTGATTACGGGCTAGCGAAACCCGACTGATTTATTTTGGCCGATACTTCAGCACTCACTTGCTCCTTGGTGCTCCGTCACGGAGATCCAGAATACAAAATTTTCGAAAACATATTTTCTCTACGATTTTATGGGAGGATGAGAAAACACAGTACCTATACAGCCTATGTATTATACATACCAAAGAGATATTGCAAACTTTGCCGTCAAATAGTTGGGAGTGAAGACTAAGACTGTGAAGAGGGTTGGGAGATGATTCACTATTTCTTCGTTACTGCAATTTGTATCGGAATTTTTGTTGATCTGCACGTTACTCGAGTCAAAGGAGGGTCCTCTTGTTGTTGCAGTTGCAGGAGTGTTACGTTAAAATAATTATAGTTGTTATACTTACTTATATACCTTTTCTTTTGCGTCGATGGCTCCTTCGGGGATAAAGCCACCTCGTCGCCGAGATGCTAGCCGAAGGAGATGATATTTTGCGGTCAGAGTAAAAATAGAGAAAGCACCGTGCGAACAGCGCCTGCCGCTCACACACACGGCATCGATGCCGATGCACTGAGTTGATTGATTACTAATGGAACTGGGAACAGGCTTGTGTTGAAATGTACAATACAGTTTCAGAATATCCTCAGGGATCTGCTTAGAGTAGTAGTGGTTTATCAACTTTATCATGAAAATTTAGAGACCTTTCTCATGCAAATGGGTCTTAAGCAAACTTTAACCCAGTGGATTCAGTTGCCATTTGCCATACTTTCAAGTGACAGTGGGCGGGTTACAACGCCTGTAGTATTACCTACAGTTTAACAGAAAGTTTCTTAATCGACAAATCGGAGGAGTCGCTAGAGGCCCAACAAGGTACCGTAAACCTACCGGCAAAGTTAGTGGGTATACTATAGAATTCAGGCTAGCGCACGACTGTGAAAATCCCTAGAGGAAACTGGAATTCGTATCAGCACGGTCTCGTGATATTGACCTATCGCGTCAACGCGTCCTTTTGGCACTGTTTTTGCGGAAGGATATATCACAGTGGTGTAGGCCCGCAGCAGTGCATTGGCTGCGAATTGATTCGGATATAAACGCATCGAGGTCAATAACAAAAACACGCCCACCTGTAAAGGGCTATCACCGACACGTGTCGAGCGTCTAATATCCGCAGTTCATCAGCACCTACGTGATGACGCCACGTGGGCCGCCGGCGCCGGCGCCGCGCGATTACTCAATCACCCGGGTTCATCGATAACGAAACAAAAGCGATATTTACTGTGGGCAGATCTTTTTCCGCATAAAATAAATGCTGTTTGATAGAAAGATGAAAAGTGGATAGGTAATAACCGACGACCGGTTTGGCTCAGTCGGTAGTGACCCTGCCTGCTAAGCCGCGATCCTGGGTTCGAATCCCGGTAAGGGCATTTATTTGTGTGATGAGCACAATATTTGTTTCTGAGTCATGGATGTTTTCTATGTATTTATCTATTTAAGTGTGTATATGTATATCGTCGCTTTAGTTTGGGGCTAATTTGATCTTTGTAAGGTGTCCCCAATATTTAATTATTTATACCTCACCTTTTGAGGAAAAAAATCTTCATATGTTCCACCGCGACCCACATAACAATAGAAACCAAACTATTTTTGATGTTACATTGCATTTATTGTTTACTTTAACATTGCAGGACCATGTCACGATCTGCCATGCATTAACTAAAGTCGAATTGGCCATTTGGTCAATAGAATAAAATTGGAATCTGGAGGACGGCGCTACACAATACTGTATTGTAAGTTCCCATTGACATCGCAGGCCAATCATGTTTTGCGGTTCCACTTATTTTTACTGTCATACATGCAGGTATAGGTAGAATGGGGTAGGTCGACGAGTAGGTACAGTCAACATCATGTCATAGCATAAAATATATTTGTTATACAAACTGGGCAAAGTTCAATTTTAACGCCGATGTTTGAAAAACGATAAAACTCTATAGTTGAACCACGAGCTAAGCATGGTTCGAAAAAAATTTGAACTTGCGAGTTTTTTAACACGAGATAGTAAAATACATTTGCACCCGAGTTAACACAAAACTTTTCCCTCACTATAACGAGGAAACTACAACGCAAAAAATGCGTTTATCACTGCTTCCAGAGTTCGCGGTGCAAATCATCTTTATTACTAGACTCACGCTACTTTTATCAATTTTAAAGCAGTTACTTTGACTTTATTCAAGGTCAAATTACTTTACCCACTAGTGGATAAAATGCGTTTTTACCCGCTGGTATTAAAGGACAAAACACGTGTTTCCGAGCTAGTGAGGGGAAAAATATATTTTCACCACACCAACTGTTAACGATCAATTTTGCTATTCGAAAACGGATACCAAAATTGCATTTTATCCACAAGAGCGAAAAGTAATTTCATACAAATTTTAACTTAATGCCCTTGAGCTGGCTGGTAGAATTTACCTATAAATAATTATTTTGAATCTTAAATATTGAAGAGACTGCTGCATTTGATTTAGTTTCATGTTTTATAGTCAGTTTTTTGTTCTGTTGGTGTGGTGAAAAAGTTTGTTTTCCACTCGGTGGCAAAGTATGTTTAACCTACGTGCCTTGAAACCCTCGCAACGCTCAAGATTCCACTTCTTGAACGACTCGCTACGCTCGCGGTTCAATATTGGAATCTTTCGCTTGCTCGGGTATCAATATTGGCACGTGCGGTTAAACAATAACTTTGCCCCCTTGTATAACAAATAACTATTTCTCAAACATGCAATGAAATATTGTTTTTACGTTCCTTAAAATGGGCTGGGAAGTATCGCTTTTTGGGCGCAACAACTCGAGAGGACTGTAAAGGGATTTCATATTATTTTTCAGGCCTAGGCCTGCAAAGTAACTTTTTTTTATAAAATATTGTCCTTTAGAGCATTTTTTATTTTATTTCATTGTATGTTTGAGAAAAGCACTATACATGCCTCGGCGTGAAAACGGATTCCCGGCCTCGTATCCCTATCCGGCCTCGCTCGCACGCTCGCTCGACCGTATATACCCACTTGGCCGGAAATCCTCATTTTCCCGGCCTCTGATGTAATGTACTATTATTTCAATATTTCTTTTTGTCAAGTATAGGGCGGATCCAGCTTCGTGACTGGAGGAGGGGGGGCTCACGTAATACAGCATAACAGTAGGTATAAACCGAGTACCGAGTAAGCATAGTTAATCTTAAAAAAAGATTTGGACGATAATATAAAAAGCCACTTTAATATCCCCTGTACCTTCTCTAACTACCATGTATTCAATGTTTATGTTTATTGAGGTTAGTATACAATACAATAAACGGGATTTTGAGTACTTTATCCGCTGTACATAAGCACCGATGGTACTTTTTTACTCCGGATTTTTAACCGACTTCAAAAAAGGAGGAGGTTCTCAATTCGACTGAATGTTTTTTTTTTTTATTTTTTTTATTTTTTTTTTGTATGTATGTTACTCGATATCTCCGAGAATCGTGGACCGATTTTCAAAATTTTTTTTTTGATCGAACCAGTATAACCCCGAGATGGTCCCATTGCCACCAAGTCAGGGTCTGATGATGGGATCCTGGAGAAATCGAGGGAACTCTTCAAATGTTATAGGCACATGTAATGTTTTTAGTCTATTTTTCAAAGGTACACCAGTATTTACGTCTGATGGTAATAATTTTATGTGGCTGAGCTGATGATGGAAGGTCAACTCCTCAATGGTTAGGAGTTAAAGGATAATTCTTTCACTACTGTACATGTATTCGGACTAATACATATAATATCACTAGGAACCACTAAAAATCAACAAATAAATAAACTTTTTAACAAAAAATAAAACCGCCTTCAAAAATAAGCGCGTTACAAAACACGGAGTAACTAAAAAGCCAAAAATAATAAACCTTTCAATTCAGATTTCTTATCGTATTGCAATAAGCTAAACATCCAAATTATAAACAAATCAATTATTTTTGGAGTCGGTACCAGCCTGTGTATGGTTGGGTGGGGCAAACAGGCAATAGCAAGGCGACGAACAGGTCTGGTACCGACTACAAAAATAATTGATTTGTTTATAATTTGGATGTTTAGCTTATTGCAATACGATAAGAAATCTGAATTGAAAGGTTTATTATTTTTGGCTTTTTAGTTTCTCCGTGTTTTGTAACGCGCTTATTTTTGAAGGCGGTTTTATTTTTTGTTATTTAAATGTCAAATTTTATAGGTAAAGAGTTGTGCCGATTTCGGCAAAAATACTCTTTATAGATCTCGTATTTACGAACAGGTTCTTAAAGTCTAACTGCTAATAAACATATGTGCCTTTGTAAATAATACGTCTGCCAAAACCAGCCGTAGACGTTCATTGTGCCTAGTGTTCAGTCCATCCTCTGCCCAAATCGGTCGTCTACCTGTAACGAGAGCCTTCTGTAAAATATAAAAATTATCAAACTTTTAATTCAATAATTGTGATAAGAGTTTTCTCTGATTCACGGATACTTTCACTAGACTTGTAATGTGCTTGTAATTGTGCTTCGCGGGATTTTTGGGGAATGATCCACCGTTCATGAAAGGTATTTTTTCGCTTATCTACTAATACTGACTACATAGGTACCTCCTTAAAAAGCATTTCCCCACTCATTCATAACATTTTAAATAATAATAATATTCCTTGATGTCTGTATTTATCGATGCTTTTTTAATCGTAATTGTATGTGTTGCATTTCATTTTTGAACTACGTTGTATTTATCTTATTATACTATGTACTACGCTGTTTTATAACTACCTACTGTTTTAAGTTAACTTCATATGTATTTTATGAACCTCCAGGTCTGTTTGTATCACTTTCAGTTTTTTGTAGGTACTCTATGTACTACACCTATGTATGATGTATATTACGACTGTTTGTGTTCTAAAAAAAAAAAAAAAAACATTTGCCTCAATTATATTAAACAAATAGGTACATCAGTATAGGGTACAAATAAACAGCACGGGTCGAGTACGGGGCGGTAATCAGTAATCACGTTATCCGTTATTTTTTACTGTATTGGTATTATTAAAAAAAACAAGTAAGGTAATTCTAATTTTATTTCTTACTTAATTAAGTCAAAATGAGGGACTGGAAGCGCCTTTATTTATGAATATAATCTATTATCATGGAAATCTTGGCGATTGTTTTAAAATCAAATCAATACGTTTTTCCAGAATGTAATTAATATGAAATAATATTTCTAATTCAATACCTGAGAGTTTTCGTCAATTTTCACCGAGCCTAAATTGTAACTTTTATAATAAAGTCTTCATTATTATAATAAAATTATGAACAACTGTCACTAATTTTGGGTCCCAATTTCAGAAAATGCCCACAGGTATATACCTAATTCATGTGCGCGGGTTACTTTCTTCGATTTTTCCAACAATTTTCTTTTTTCACCCGGCGGGTTGGACAAGCGAATAAAAAAAAAATTTTAAGTTTCTAAAAAATCGCTTTCAGTTCTTGATTACGATTTCTCGTAAGAATTACAATTTAATTACCTTCTTGTAAAAATTACATGAGTTGCATAAATACTATTCTATAGTATAAGTAAATCAGAGTTGGAAAGTTCCGTAACGAAAACATTTAAATTCGAGCGTGGACAATGAAGCCCACTCTGACTTAACTATTTGTTAAAGCTACTAATTATATTGTTTTGACATGACGGACGATTGTCTCCTGAGACTGTTTATAATACTTAATATATTTTGTGAAAAAATACAGTATGACGGTAGCAACTGTTAGTGCGTTTTCACATTATCCGATCCGATATCGGATGTCGGACCGATATCCCATACATTACAGGCGCCATCTTGGATTTTTTCCCTTGAAATCCTTCCGACATCCGATATCGGATCGGATAATGTGAAAACGCACTTAGACTGGGCCTACTAAAACTCCGAAATAAAAAGCTATGTAGCTTAAACTTGTCTGTATTCCTTAGATAAGGGTACAAATATAAGGCCACAAAGGTGAAAACAGGTGAAATCGATTACTGACGCGTTTTCCAAAACTTCTTAAAAAGAGCATAAAAAAAAGGATGAGCCTTTAGTTTAAGATAGAACAATATTTATTTATAGTACCTTCTATTCAATTCCATTTCATAAGAAATACCAAGTATTGATACTATTTTAGGCAATATCATGAGCACATAGAACAACTATTCCCAATTAAGAACACATAAAACCATCAGGAGCAATTATCAAGGCGAGACCGTTTGCCGAGATTGTGCTATCACAATCTCTAATTAGTACTTATGTTTATTGAAATGAGACAATAATATGTCGGCAGTTATAAGTTAAAATATCGTAAAGACACATTGTAGGATGGCGCCAAGGAAGTTACGCGAACGGTTTACGGCCGTCTGAGCGGTCTGAGTGACCAAATAACAACTATACGCGTCATACGGCACAATTTATATGACTCCGAAATAGGCCTAGGCGACGGGAATATTTTGAGATGGCTTATTCAATCGCGAACAGGTTGTTTTTGTTTTATTGGAGAACACGATATGATTATAGGTAAAAAGTTATGTTTCCTGTAGTCATGTATTTGTTGTAAATTTACATGATCTGCATTTATAAACGGCTAATACATATGAGTATGTCGTGAACGTGCACATTATGTAAGTACCTAAGCTTTCTGGTGAATATCCAAGTGTCAAAGCAAAATTGCAGACCCTGGAACAAATGTTACAATTCTTAGACTGTCTTCACTTTCCACCAGGTGTGACTAAGGTCAATCGCTGATCAGTTCATAAAAATAAAAATAACATAATTATGTAACGAAGCTTTGTTAGAGAGTTAATATACAAATATAGGACTGGATTTTTTAAGTTTATTACAGGTATAACAGGCATATTTATGAGGACGATTTTTATATCTTATCTTATTATACTTTTAAACGAGCAATTCTTGTATATTTATTTTATTTTTTTATTTTTATATTTATTTATACTGACGATCTCGGAAACCGCTCTAACGATTTCGCTGAAATTTGTTATGTGGGGGTTTTTGGGGGTGAAAAATCGGTCTAACTTATCCTTAGGTCCCGGAAAACGCGAATTTTCGAGTTTTCATGCGTTTTCTTCGCGCGCCATCTCGTGTTCAGTAGTTGTACTGTTAAGTCAGAATTCTTTCGGTCGATGTAAGTACTATTTATTACAAACACTAGATGGCGACACAGGTCAAGGCTAAAACGAATAGAAAAATACACTATTTGAGTTTTTGTGGCGAAACGCGCGCCATCTCGTGTGGAGTAGTTGTGTTGTTAAGGCTGAGAATTCTTTCGCTCGATGTAGGAACTATTCATTTCAACTAGATGGCGACACATGTCAAGGATACGAAACAGAACCGAGCGAAGCTCGGTCGCCCAGATATTTTAAAATAATGTGGAATAACATAGGGAAACCCCAGAGACTATAAAATATACCACCACAAAAGTGTCATCACATTGATAAATTCCTCATTTTTATAGAGATTTTATTGCTCTAAAGTCATAGCATAATTTATGTAGTAATTTCCCGTCGTTAAAAGTTAAAATGTAATTTATATTTAGAAATTTACACAAAATATTGATTGCTTGGGGTCAAGCCATTATTAAGTAAAAGAATGTTTTAATTTTCGAAATGCCAATATTGCCAATATATTAAATTGAAAACGAACGGTCAAATAATCAATACCTAGATTTTATCCGTATTTCAGAAATAGTGTTTGGTCGGTTTCGAGCAGCATTCGAGTGACGGTGAGCAGTTGAAATGGAATAAATAATCGGCTCTTCGGAATTGGCGAACATGCTCAATGCTCACAGGCTATAACAATCCGTGCTATTGAATCGTTGAAGCATTTCTCGATGTGATTTGGAACTGTACTGATAGGTATTATTCGGTATTCTTCGTGACATGGACATGACTAACGAGGAAGTAGCGAGTAATTAGCTGTGGTCATTCCGATTCTATTATTAATTGTGAGGCAATGGGCACACCTATGGCGTCTATGCTTTGTCATGTTCAATTGTTCATAGTACCATAGCACTTATCTCTGTACCTATCGTAAAGGTCGGTTCAAAGTTCCATAATGTAATTCTAAGAAACTACTAATTACTACTACTATGTGATAATGTGATTAAATGGAATCATTTTAAACAATTAAAGTCTGTTAAATTAAAACTCATTAAATTAGAATCCGGGAGGCCTATTCGAACAGCAAAATTGGTATGAAATGTTGTAAAGCGTACCAACAGTGAGGCAACATGTGAAGTAGCAGAGTTTATTAAATTTATATGTTGATTTTTTGTGCTAAATCGATGTAATTACAGAACTAGAAATATTGGAAAAGGTACAATCAAAGTTAAATAAGTGATATTTAATAATAAAGTAATTTTTTGAAACTTTTCGAAACAATTGTTACCTAATTATTTCAAGAAATTCAATTCTCAAACTGGGAACGATGACGTAAAATCCTTGCAGGTTCTATTTAGTAGCAGCGGTTCACTATTATCTGGCAGAAACTTTTTACGCATATATTTGATTCGTATAATAATTCTTGGCAGAAGTCAAGTTTGGTAGAAACACCTTACGCAGAATATGCTTTGGCACAAATCATTTCGGAGATTTTTGTAATACCGAATCGTCTGTTGTCATAATGTTGATGAGCATAATAGTCTTCTAGTTGAACAACACATTTGCAGATAATATTTGTGCATAATATATAGGCGGCATAAAGGTGTAAATTGCTTTTTCATAGCGAGTTGGATGTGTTGGGGATGCAAGATACCTAACACTCCTCCTCGCTTCGCTCGTCGTCGTACCTAACGGTGACTCTGGGGCAGTTTTTATTTTCTGATAGCGAGTAATAATTCTGCTAATGTAATATTATGCTATAAGATTATTATGGTACATACAATTATGCTAAACCAAAGTCGACCCAAGTAATGTTCTGTAAAACAATATTCTGCCAAATGTATCTTATGCGTGGTAGTAATAATGCCAACTAAGTTTTCTGCAAAATTACCATTCGACCGAAAGTGTTTCTGCGAAACATGTTATGCGAAGTGTGTTTCGGACTAAAATTATTCTGCCAGATGAGGGTAACCCATTAGCAGCGGCTGTAAATCACAATGTCGGTTTAGAAACAGATTAATACAGAACTAATCCGTAATAAAGTTGTCTAATACTACACCTACCTGTCAGAGTTGTCGTGTAGTCACGAATTGTGCCATGTATTGTGACGTTGTACACGATACTTGCGAATACAAGTAGACGCTAATGACTGTATTGCTATTGCTAGAGGCACCTATATGTATATTATGATGACCGCGTTCACCCTTACTACGAGCAGGATCGGCTCACTCTGCGATTCTATCGCCGCGCTACAAGTACATTCCGGCGGCCGCGAGTTCGCGGCCCATTTAGTGGTGAAGACCTTCGCACGGCGCAATAAAATTCAATGTCGGCTGCTCGCACGCGGTCCGTTTGTTAGTATAGGTAAGAATTTAGCATGGCGGCATATATTTTGTGCTACGAGACAGATCGTATCCTTAACAGGCACAAACGCTCACGAAACGCTCGTAGATATCTATCTCCATCGCCCGTGCGTATTGGCGCGACAGAGCCAGACTATCTTTCGCGGCGTTTCGTTTTCGTTTCGCGTCGCAGAAATGCCATTCGGCTACGGCACCAGATCGTACCCTTACCACGATCTTGGCAGTGGTAGTAGCACTGACGTGCACTGACATATTTATTCAATGGAGTGTGCGTAACTTACTTTACATACATGCATGTCGACAGCGATATGCTACATATATGAAAACAAGTTATGGAGATTTTAATGTTTATACCAATTAAACAGTGACAAACTTGTGACAGCCAGTCGTAATAAAATTGCCCAGGATGTCCGTTGAGTGTTGACCAGATTCTGCATGAGCAATCCATTAAATGTTTTGTGTAACTTTTAAGTGTTAACGTTTATTTACTATTTCCAAAAAAACGAATTTTCAATTCTGAGATATTTTTTAACCTTTTTCCCCGTCTGCCAAAATCCTTGAAAATGTTTGTTGCAGAATGTGTTTCTTAATAATTTCTGCGTTTCGACGTTGATTTTTTTGTACGCGTGAGTAATCTTTTGCACGGGTTACTATTGTGTGTTAGGCTTTTTTATACGCAAATACGACACTTAAATTTTTTTTGTATGTTTTTGTATATTAAGGCAAAAAAATTCGTCAGAAAATTCGCGTTAACACGGGAAAACGGTAGACCGCGATTCATATTCCTGAGATGAGATGGGCACATGGAAACTACTTCTTAGGTATTTTTTCAGCACACCGTTCTAGCCTTAGTCGATATTGTCCTATAGGTACCTAATATATTTTTATTTAATAGTAAGAATGAGTATCAAAAGTACATTCAGCTTATAGTGGTAACTAAGTATATCTTATTCTTAAAAGTCAGACAAAACATAACAATAAGAAATAACCTTATGATGACATTCCACAGATGTCTCGCCACTTAGAAGCAGTATCAATTTCGCCCAGTGACCTATATCGCATCAACCTATCAACAAATCGAGCAAATCGTTTATAAATTTTTTGGTGTCCAATAGACTGCTTGTTTGCTTTATTTCTATTGCAATCCAGTGTGACTCGAGGTTTAACAAAACCAGCGCAACGTGATCTTTACTACTTTAACAGGTTTGCATAATAAGAGAGTACTTTTTACTAGTTGGGCTCATGTTTCCGACTCGCCATAGTTTGTGAGCATTTGGAATGGCACCTAGAACATGATTGCCTTGTTTATTGATTTATTTTATTGACTAGCTCAAATCTGCCAATTAGTTGGCCACTAACGCGCGCTAATAATTACACTGTGTTATTACAAGCCGTACGCTCGTTCTGAAAGTACTATATGTACCAAGGTACATGTGCGCTCCCTAGTTACTCACGATTGATATTTTGATAGTAACAACGTTCACAGTAACATTGGCTTACTGATTGTTCGACTCTTTTAAGACAATTGAGATGTTTGCGGCCGGTCGAGAACATGTCGGTCAAAAAAAGTAAAAATATTCCGTGTCGGTAAAGAGAATACATATTACAGTTGAACGGAGTCGGCGAAGGCTTTATTCACTATTTGATAGCAGGCCGCAGCGATAAACGTTATCAACGATAATTCTCTCTCAGCGGTACTAGCTAAGCGATGTTCGCTTAGCAGTCAGAACTTATGCTGAGAGACTAACTATTGTCGTGTTGCATGTGCATTGGTGCCCGTCGCTTCCGGACTCTTGCTGTGTAGCTCAGGGAAAAAACTACCGGAACTACACACTCGCTTCTTGCCGACTCGTTTCTAGGCACCTTCAAACTTTAATCGCTTCTCGCTCATCGTTGGCAAAGGGGCTAGTGTTTAAACATGTCTAGAATAATAGACCTTAAACGATTTAGGTCATATAGATGCGTCAGCTTCAAAAGATTTGCTTTAGATTCTAATAAATGCGCTTGTAACAAACAATCAAGGCATCCATCAATTTAGCCCTATTATCTCCTATTAGACTGTAACTGAAAATAGGTATTCCCCTTTAGTCACTGTGTCGGTATCTTCCATTAAAACACCGCCATTCCGTCTGACGAGTACCTCGTATCTGATCTGTGTAAATCTTTTCAGTCAAGATGAATGGAACATTTACGATGACGAGAAAAATATAATTACCTACCTAGTGTGCAAAACTGGAAAATGGAAATTATTAGGTAAACCCACCCACTCACGGTCTGCTTCGGTTTTTAAATATGTAGGGTGCATTGGGGTAATTTCGAAGCACAGAAATGCTTGCGATGCGAAGCACAGGATTTTTACGTCACTTTCGAAATTATCCCAATGCAGCCTACGTATTTGCGAGAAGCCAGAAGTGGCAACATTTATTCTTGGCAGCACGTTTGCCACATATCTTATTTGGTTGAATAAATGCCGCGTTTGACAATGGCAGATCAATCATATTTCAACAGTTCGGATAATAATAACTTATTGTCCCGGATTTGTAAGTTCACATTTTTGACACATTTGTTTTGAAGTATGTTGCGATGTGGCTAAGACGTATCGTTAGCCAAATCTAACGATTAATTTCGAATTGGTTGAATCGATTAGGCCCTAATATGTACAAAGAGGCGCTTAAACAAATATACGATTTCTATCAACTTACTGAAATGTCATTTGAATCGAAATGACAGACTGCCACAGCACTAGTTTAAAAATAAAAATGAATGATAAATGACATAATAAGTAAATCCTAAGTGATAAATTAGTATCGTAAAATACTCACTAACGAAGATCCGCAAAAATGTAACATGTGCTGGATTATGTTTAAAGTAAGCGAAATATTGTTTTTAAGTACTTGATTTTTTTAAATATTATTACAGGATTTCATTTAAAATTTCATTAGGTTGCGCGAGTTTACGTATTGTGGACGCTGTCATGTGTCAAAAAGAGGTTCTTACAAATCTGGGACTATAAGTAATTAAGTACTGTCTTAAGTGAGATTTGTGAAGTCACCTCTAAAATAACGCTGTTAAGTTTGAATATTCAGTAGAAAACTATGACTGCTAAAAAACTTAGAATTGTCGTGCTTTATTGCACCATTTAGTATTTGTATATTTTCCATTCGCGGGACCCTATTATTGGAAATATGCAATGCGTGACCGGCGTCTATCGTTCACCATCTAAAGGCGACTTCAATAACTCGGCCGCCGTGACTTTTTGCTCGGTGAAGTCATAAGTGATAATATCTCGCCATGTGCTGGCGGGACTTTTGCTCGGGCAGTCGGAAAATGACAAATGCATTGGGTAGTGTTCTAATTAGTCCAATCTTAAGACGATACGATACAGGTCAATTCTGCATACAAACGCTCTCGACTATTTCCTCCCTGGTTTTTGAAGATAGAGCAATGATTTTTTCAACATTATTATTATTCTTATCTGTGTCGGACCGTTTTGATTTTTTTGCTATTTTTACTTTAAAAGACGCTAGAGCCAATCAAACATTTCTAAAAACGGCCTTTTTCAATATGGCTCAAAAAAAGGTGTGATACTCAAGATCTGTAACAATTAGCCAAAAAATCTAAACGGTCCGACACAGATTATTTCATTGTTATTCAGATTCTCAAATTTTGTTCCGTTTAAATAAGTTTTGAAGGAGGAAACAGTCGAGAGCGGAACCTCGATTTTAAAGATTTTTTCGCAATTGACTGAGTTGTTCTTAATGGACATATTTTTTTCGATAAATGTACTTAATAACACTAGTATATTTAACTGAAATTCCCAAATTGAAAGGGGGACTCCTTTCCATTTTAGCATTTTCGCTCCCGTAGCGTCTTAATTCATTTCAATGAGAATTTGTTGTTTTTTCAAAATTCAAAATTGCATGTTAGGTCTTGATTTTCCTTGTTCAATGCAACCTCGCGAGCACGAATTTGTAGGTAAGTAGGTACTCTTAGAGTAGTAGGTACGGGTTTATTTGTAAACAGCAATAAAATAGTCCTACTTCGTCTATTTTTCAAGTTATACGTAGAGGTATAAATTGCACTGTAACTCGTATAGTCGTTTCTGGCTTTTGAAAAGATGGAGAGCATTTTATTTTGTGATAACGAGGATATCGTCTTATCCCGCCAAACAATTTGTCAGTCATAAAAATAATAACTACTTAAGCTTATATTTTAACATTTCAATTTGGCCCCCAATCACCCAAATATAAGGCGGGCGTAAAAATGATGAATTAGTGAATTTATGAATAACTTCTTGGGGTATTAATACACAGACCGGACTCTGGAGGTACTAGCTTTTGAGGTAGTGGGTACAGTTATAACAGTTCATTGGTGTGTTTATGACATCTACAAAATAGCTAGACAGAGGCATAGATCAACCTTGGATATCCAATGTAACAAATACATAAAGAACAAATTGGGGCGTCTACTAACATCCAATGATGCTATAAATAATCGATGGAAGGAGTACTTCGAAGAATTGCTTAATGAGGAGTTCCCGAGTGAAAGCCTGCCACACTTACCACCAGTATATGGGCCTATTGATTGTATACAGCCCGATGAAATCAAGAAGGCCATCAGCAACATGAAATGCCATAAAGCCATGGGACCAGACAATATCCCGGCAGACTTATGGAAGAAACTTGGCAACGCTGCCATTCCATGGCTTATGGAACTTTTCAATAAAATATGTGTGGAGGGTACAATCCCTGACTCCTGGCGATCTAGTTTCCTTTCCCCAATATACAAGAACAAAGGGGACATCTCACAATGTAACAACTATAGAGCGATAAAACTTACATCACACACGCTCAAATTGTGGGAGCGGATAATAGGCTCACGTATTTCAACGTTATCCAAGATAACCGAAAATCAGTTAGGATTTACGGCGGGAAAGTCCACTACAGAAGCCATCCAAACTATTCGCGTTCTTATGGAGAAACATCGCTGTAATAAAGAAAACTTGTACTTCCTCTTCATCGATCTCGAGAAAGCGTTTGACCGTGTTCCTAGAAAGTTGGTCTGGCACTCCCTGCGCGCTCAAGGTATACCAGAGGCGTATGTCACTTTGGTACAGGACATGTATAACGGGATTCTCACACAAATCAAAAGCCCCGCTGGACTGAGTAGCCCATTTCGTGTCGGAGTAGGTGTACATCAGGGGTCAGCACTTAGCCCGCTGCTCTTCAATCTGTCAATGGATTATATAACACGCAGTATCCAGGCGCCAACCCCCTGGTGCATATTATATGCCGATGACATAGTGCTTATCACCAAACGCGCCTCTGAATTGCAGGAATCTCTAGACAAGTGGTTTAAAGAGATCGAGCGCCATGGTCTGCGCATCAGTAGAACGAAGACTGAGTATATGGAGTGTGATTTTGAAGGCACGGAAGACGTCAACTGCGACATACGCATAGAAGATATGGTACTGCCCAAAGTGTCGCACTTCAAATATCTCGGTTCAGTTGTGACGACAAATGCAAGCGTGGATCATGACGTCACCCATCGAATTAATTCAGCGTGGTTAAAGTGGAGATCCTTGTCCGGCGTTCTGTGCGACCCCAAAATGCCAATAAAGACAAAAGGGAAAATATATAAAACCGCCGTCAGACCCGCAATGATGTATGGAGCTGAATGCTGGACCGCTAAGAAAGTGCATGAGCAAAAACTCCACGTGGCGGAAATGAAAATGCTTAGGTGGGCCGGCGGTGTCACGCGGCTGGATAGAATCCGCAATGAATACGTACGTGGTTCATTCAAAGTAGCACCTATTACCGAAAAACTCAAAGAGAGTAGAATGAGGTGGTATGGTCATGTCATGCGAAGGGACGAAAACTACACAGTGAGGAAGGCTATGAACATCCCAAGCAACACTACAGGACCAGGCAGAAGACCGGCAACCTGGTGGTCCAATGTCGAGAGAGATATGCGGACACAAAACCTGACCACAAAGACAACCCAGGATAGATTGTCCTGGCGCCGACGTACGAGGAGGCCCGATCCCAGCTGAACTGGGAAATGGGCTGGACAAAGAAGAAGAGTTCATTGGTGTGTTTGATTTTGTTCCTTGTGTTTAACTTTGACCATTTCATTCAGTCCAAACCAAACCAGTATACCAAAATTGAGCCACGAAAACTATACCGCCTAAGCAGTAACTCATGTAAATTGAGAAACTTTAGCTTATCACGACATTCATAGTCATACCCGAGACACTTTGGCCGTATTATTCCATAGATGACATCATATCATGGTTTTTCACCATAAATGACGCGACCATACGTGGACCAATTAAAAAGAGAGCAATGCTTTTTGTTGCGTGACAAAAACTATTTCACCTCATATGGGTGACGACCACCCGTTGGATAAAATTACGTAAGCGTTGTACTATGGAGGAAGTTGGGAGACAAAAAATGAATGGAATCGGCTTAAGTTGGGACCGTAATAGTACTACAAAGCTAAAGCTGCGCTGAATCGCATCGACCAGAATAACAAGTAAATCCTATGAGGTATATCAATATGTATGATATGGTATGGTATGGCATAAGTTTCAGTACTTCTATTGCAGATTGCCGTAAACCGATATCTTTTCTGGCAAACTTGGATGCCCACTTTCGAGTAATAGTCATGTCATGTATCACATCGACGGCGAAGTAACAAGAACTCCTAAGTACAGTCGACTACAGAGATATGTATCCACTTTTTCACCTTATTGCATTGTAATAAGGTGAAAAAGTTATACATATCTTTGTAATCGACCTGTACTTAGGAATTCTTGTTACTTCGCCGTCGACATAGGTAATTAATCGCTGGAATGATAACTCTTATAAAGTGTTTTGGTATTAGAAATAATACGTTTATTACAAAAGAAGAGTTTGTTTTCGTGTTCACTGTGAGGAGCGGCACCGAAGCTTAAACCGTTTCATGTGCTTTGCCTAGGTAGTCTGTTTTGGATGTATATATGTACGAGTAAGTATGTGACCATATTATTATTTTTTTTTATACTACGTCGGTGGCAAACAAGTATACGGTCCGCCTGATGTAAAGCGAAAGATGATGAGAGCGAGGGATGTGATGTGTATTTTGGGAAATTGAACTTTTGCAGCAAACTAGACTAGCCGGCTCTTTTACAAATTAAGCCATTGATTTTATCCTATAATTGCTTTTAAATTATAAATGCTACAACATTCCAGGAATTTATAACTACGCAAACTACGTGTTTGTAAAATTTATTCGTTGCTTAATTGAGGTACAACCTACATAAATAGTAACAATTTATGATACAGCACCTGCGACATGGCAGTAAACCTCTCGATGCATACAGTCAGCTGATAATATCAGCCAGATTATAAATCATACTCATTTATTCAGTATAGTATTGCCTTTTCTTTTTCGCCCTTAACTAATTTTCTTATTAAAGGAGATTGTTTATGGACTAAGCAGACAAAAATAATAAGTATATACATAAAAACATAAAAAGAACTTAAACTAATAAACTTAAACAGGAAAAATATATGTACATAAAAATATTTACAAATAAAACTTAGGTTAGACACGTTGACTTGATTGCGTTAATAATTACCAAAAATCCTATATTCATCAGATAGTATTTTGAATGTGGTAAATTAGGTTCAATTAGGTTATTGGTGTAACTTAGTGATTCTATTTATTGCAATTCCAGCCTTTCCTTACTATTTATGTAAATCCAACACTGATAAATTTAATTGTTATTAGCGCAAACTTAAATTAAATACACTTAAAAATTCTGATTTTTTTTTCCCGTTTACCTTTTCCTTCTTTTATTCTCCCAAATGTGTGGTTAAAATCTTCAATGGTACCTATCTCGTGAACACATTGTTTAAATAAAACCTATTTACTTTAACACCCGTGTAGGTAAACACTTTGTCCATGCAATGTTAAACCCTTAAATCTAATCAAATCAGAAAGAGATCGATAAATCCATACATGATCTCATTGTCGTAATCTCCGTCGGTTATCTATTCACCACCGTTGACTCGCAATATATTGATCAAATGTGCCAGAGGCGTAATTCCAATAACTTGCACAATACTGGCGAGTCGAAAAGGTTCATAGAAACTAGAAAATGAGAGACCTAAGCTGAAAATTCAGGACAAAGTTGATGATGAAAGACGACTGGATATCAAATACTGTATATAAGATTTATTTTTAAGGACTAAATAGTAACGTATTATAGCAAACAAACTATTATATTCTAGGTTTCGAGCTCATTGGTATGAGCATATCGCATGAACCCTCGTTTGAAACCTCCGGATTAAAAGCCTCACGCTCTTAACGCTAGCGCTCTAGCGCTTTTAGGAAGTTAGTTACGATACCAGTTTCTTATTATTTTACTAAATGTAATAAGCTCAAGAATAATATACAATTAAACAATTACACTTTAAAAAAACTCGTGTTTTTACTTTCACTACCAATGCAATGAGAATACGACAAAGTGCACATACAGCACTCTGGCTCTGAGGCACAGAATGCGACTCGCGGCAGACACGGCTAGATAATCATTATAAACCAATCACAATCAGTCATCCTGCTCCGATCCTGCCTCAATGAGTTCAATAGCGTGAGGCTAGGTTACGTCAGCTGGTGGATTGCGGACTTAAAACTACTGGATAAGTTATATCTAGTTTTCTAGAAATTGCATGAAAAATAATGTCATTTGTTTTGCCTGTATACTGAACCTCTACTACTCGACTACCAATGGGAATACGACGAAGTGCACATGCAGCACTGTGGCTCTGAGGCACAGAATGCTACTCGCGGCAGACACGGCTAGATAATCATTATAAACCAATCACAATCAGTCATCCTGCTCCGATCCTGCCTCAATGAGTTCAATAGCGTGAGGCTAGGTCACGTCAGCTGGAGGGTTGCGGATTTAAAAATACTGGAAAAGTTATATATGTAACTCTAGAAATGATATCCGCTCTTACAATTTGGAACAAAAAATAAATTAATAGTTTAAAAAACACTATAAAACACGCTTTTATAAATGCACGTAAAAGCCAAAAATAAATTATGGATCGTTCAAGTTGTCTCTATTTGTGAGCTGAAGTTTAAAAACTATGTGCTTTTAATTATAATATTTGATTGTAAAAGCGTGGGGCGCTGGAACAGGAAAGACTTTTTGTATAACCACAGAATATATAAGTATAACTTGCTGATAAATCAAATTATGCTATGTTACGGGAAGGAGGTTACACAGATTGACGCGCTAACTGGAGTTGCAGCATGACTAGTAGGTTCTACATTAAACAGTCAAATCAATTAAAAGTCAGTGTTCAAAGTAGGTACCAGTTTGTCGAACTCAGACAAAATATGCGCTAGTAGCGAGGAGAGTCGACAGTCACCGACACTTAGAACGCCGCTTTTTTCCGGTAATCAAAGTACAAAAGGGGAAAGTGTCTACAGTGACAGGATGCAGAGTTCTTGTTCGTGGACGAGATATCTTTGGTTCTCTTTGGTAACCCTTAGGCGGCATATGTAAACATTATGTTCTTATGCAACTTCATTCGCCAGGAAGTTCGAATTAGTATTTGTTTACAAGAAAGTCTTTCCTGTTCCAGCGCCCCACGCTTTTACAATCAAATATTATAATTAAAAGCACATAGTTTTTAAACTTCAGCTCACAAATAGAGACAACTTGAACGATCCATAATTTATTTTTGGCTTTTACGTGCATTTATAAAAGCGTGTTTTATAGTGTTTTTTAAACTATTAATTTATTTTATACTTTTTAGTCATTAATAATGAAATAAATACCTTTTAACATTTATACATAAAATTATTTCAAGTAGGCGGATTTTACATGCCATTTGTGGCTTAACGTGTACTTATTGCTAATTGCTACTTAATAATAACTAGCGGCTACCTTCTTATTACGGTATTATCATAAAAATGTTTATACCTAGTAAGTTATCCGTAAAAGATAGACAATATAGACATGTGCCATCGCGGACTTTTTGAAGACATTAGAGAGACATACTTTCGCCATACATTGTTTTGAAGCTCTCAGCTAGTGGGATTTTGTTTGACTCGATTAGAAAATATTGTCACATTTCAACTAATTCAAACAAAATTTAAGTATTTCTTTTTTGCCGAGCCCCCTTTATTTGCACTTAAGGGTCACAGGAAAACCATTACCCAACTTATTTTAAATACAACGTTGATCTTTCTTTTATGCGGGGGCTTTGCCCCCGAGCCCCCTTTGTTTGCTCTGAAAGGTCACAAGAAAACGCTAACCCAACTTATTTTAAATACTACGTTAATCTTTCTTTAATGCGGGTGGCCTCGCCCCCCGAGCCCCCCTTTTCGTTACTCTTAAGGGTAACAAGAAAACCCTAACCCAACTTATTTTAAATACAACGTTTATCTTTCTTTTATGCGGGGGCTTCGCCCCCGAGCCCCCTTTGTTTGCTCTTAAAGGTCACAAGAAAACACTAACCCAACTTATCTTAAATACTACGTTGATCTTTCTTTCATGCGGGGGCTTCGCCCCCGAGCCCCACTTTGTTTGCTCTTAAAGGTCACAAGAAAACCCTAACCCAACTTATTTTAAATACTACGTTGATCTTTCTTTTATGCGGGGGCTTCGCCCCCGAGCCCCCTTTTCGTTACTCTTAAGGGTCACAAGAAAACCCTAAACCAACTTATTTAAAATACAACGTCGATCTTTCTTTCATGCGGGGGCTTCGCCCCCGAGCCCCTTTGTTTGCTCTTAAAGGTCACAAGAAAACGCTAACCCAACTTATTTTAAATACTACGTTAATCTTTCTTTTATGCGGGGGCTTCGCCCCCGAGCCCCTTTGTTTACTCTTAAAGGTCACAAGAAAACGCTAACCCAACTTATCTTAAATACTACGTTGATCTTTCTTTCATGCGGGGGGCTTCGCCCTCCGAGCCCCCCTTTTCTTTACTCTTAAGGAACACAAGAAAACCCTAAACTAACTTACGTTGATCTTTCTTTTATGCGGGGGGCTTTGCCCCCCGAGCCCCCTTTGTTTGCTCTGAAAGGTCACAAGAAAACGCTAACCCAACTTATTTTAAATACTACGTTAATCTTTCTTTTATGCGGGGGCTTCGCCCCCGAGCCCCCTTTTCGTTACTCTTAAGGGTAACAAGAAAACCCTAACCCAACTTATTTTAAATACAACGTTTATCTTTCTTTTATGCGGGGGGCTTCGCCCCCTGAGCCCCCCTTTGTTTGCTCTTAAAGGTCACAAGAAAACACTAACCCAACTTATCTTAAATACTACGTTGATCTTTCTTTCATGCGGGGGGCTTCGCCCCCCGAGCCCCACTTTGTTTGCTCTTAAAGGTCACAAGAAAACGCTAACCCAACTTATTTTAAAAACAACGTTGATCTTTCTTTTATGCGGGGGGCTTCGCCCCCCGAGCCCCCCTTTGTTTGCTCTTAAAGGTCACAAGAAAACGCTAACCCAACTTATCTTAAATACTACGTTGATCTTTCTTTCATGCGGGGGCTTCGCCCTCCGAGCCCCCTTTTCTTTACTCTTAAGGAACACAAGAAAACCCTAAACCAACTTATTTTAAATACAACGTTGATCTTTCTTTCATGCGGGGGCTTCGCCCCCGAGCCCCCTTTGTTTGCTCTTAAATGTCACAAGAAAACGCTAACCCAACTTATCTTAAATACTACGTTGATCTTTCTTTCATGCGGGGGGCTTCGCCCCCCGAGCCCCCCTTTGTTTGCTCTTAAAGGTCACAAGAAAACGCTAACCCAACATATTCTAAATACAACGTTGATCTTTCTTTCATGTGGGGGCTTCGCCACCCGAGCCCCCTTTGTTTGCTCTTAAAGGTCACAAGAAAACCCTAACCTAACTTATCTTAAATACTACGTTGATCTTTCTTTCATGCGGGGGCTTCGCCCCCGAGCCCCCCTTTGTTTGCTCTTAAAGGTCACAAGAAAACGCTAACCCAACTTATTCTAAATACTACGTTGATCTTTCTTTCATGCGGGGGCTTCGCCCCCGAGCCCCCTTTGTTTGCTCTTAAAGGTCACAAGAAAACGCTAACCCAACTTATTCTAAATACTACGTTGATCTTTCTTTCATGCGGGGCCTTTTCTTTACTCTTAAGGATCACAAGAAAACCTTAACCCAACTTATTTTAAATACAACGTTGATCTTTCTTTTATGCGGGGGCTTCGCCCCCGAGCCCCCCTTTGTTTGCTCTGAAAGGTCACAAGAAAACGCTAACCCAACTTATTTTAAATACTACGTTAATCTTTCTTTTATGCGGGGGCGAAGCCCCCGAGCCCCCCTTGTTTACTCTTAAAGGTCACAAGAAAACGCTAACCCAACTTATCTTAAATACTACGTTGATCTTTCTTTCATGCGGGGGCTTCGCCCCCGAGCCCCCTTTTCTTTACTCTTAAGGATCACAAGAAAACCCTAAACCAACTTATTTTAAATACAACGTTGATCTTTCTTTCATGCGGGGGCTTCGCCCCCGAGCCCCCTTTGTTTGCTCTTAAATGTCACAAGAAAACGCTAACCCAACTTATCTTAAATACTACGTTGATGTTTCTTTCATGCGGGGGCTTCGCCCCCGAGCCCCCATTTGTTTCCTCTTAGATGTCACAAGAAAACGCTAACCCAACTTATCTTAAATACTACGTTGATCTTTCTTTCATGCGGGGGCTTCGCCCCCGAGCCCCCCTTTGTTTGCTCTTAAGGATCACAATAAAACCCTAAACCAACTTATTTTAAATACAACGTTGATCTTTCTTTCATGCGGGGGCTTCGCCCCCGAGCCCCCTTTGTTTGTTCTTAAATGTCACAAGAAAACGCTAACCCAACTTATCTTAAATACTACGTTGATCTTTCTTTCATGCGGGGGCTTCGCCCCCGAGCCCCCTTTGTTTGCTCTTAAAGGTCACAATAAAACCCTTAAACCAACTTATTTTAAATACAACGTTGATCTTTCTTTCATGCGGGGGGCTTCGCCCCCCGAGCCCCCCTTTGTTTGTTCTTAAATGTCACAAGAAAACGCTAACCCAACTTATCTTAAATACTACGTTGATCTTTCTTTCATGCGGGGGCTTCGCCCCCGAGCCCCCCTTTGTTTGCTCTTAAAGGTCACAAGAAAACGCTAACCCAACTTATTCTAAATACAACGTTGATCTTTCTTTCATGCGGGGGCTTCGCCCCCGAGCCCCCTTTTCTTTACTCTTAAGGATCACAAGAAAACCCTAAACCAACTTATTTTAAATACAACGTTGATCTTTCTTTCATGCGGGGGGCTTCGCCCCCGAGCCCCCATTTGTTTGCTCTTAGATGTCACAAGAAAACGCTAACCCAACTTATCTTAAATACTACGTTGATCTTTCTTTCATGCGGGGGCTTCGCCCCCGAGCCCCCTTTGTTTGCTCTTAAGGATCACAATAAAACCCTAAACCAACTTATTTTAAATACAACGTTGATCTTTCTTTCATGCGGGGGGCTTCGCCCCCCGAGCCCCCCTTTGTTTGTTCTTAAATGTCACAAGAAAACGCTAACCCAACTTATCTTAAATACTACGTTGATCTTTCTTTCATGCGGGGGGCTTCGCCCCCCGAGCCCCCCTTTGTTTGCTCTTAAAGGTCACAATAAAACCCTAAACCAACTTATTTTAAATACAACGTTGATCTTTCTTTCATGCGGGGGCTTCGCCCCCGAGCCCCCTTTGTTTGTTCTTAAATGTCACAAGAAAACGCTAACCCAACTTATCTTAAATACTACGTTGATCTTTCTTTCATGCGGGGGCTTCGCCCCCGAGCCCCCTTTGTTTGCTCTTAAAGGTCACAATAAAACCCTTAAACCAACCAACTTATTTTAAATACAACGTTGATCTTTCTTTCATGCGGGGGCTTCGCCCCCGAGCCCCCTTTGTTTGTTCTTAAATGTCACAAGAAAACGCTAACCCAACTTATCTTAAATACTACGTTGATCTTTCTTTCATGCTTCCCCCTCGAGCCCCCCCCCCTTTTTTTTCTGTTCTTATCTTCCGGCACCATCATCAGGCCTTGAAACCTAATCGTAGTCATAGTTCATTACAAGACTTTTCTAAGAAGCCCAAAAACAGCTATGATACGATGTTCTATCATGTAGTTCCAGTTCATATCTTCCGGCTCCATCATCAGACCTTGAAACCTAATCGTAGTCAAAGTTCATTACAAGACTTTTCTAAGAAGCCCAAAAACAGCTATGATACGATGTTCCATCATGTAGTTCCAGCTCATATCTTCCGGCTCCATCATCAGACCTTGAATTCTAATCGTAGTCAAAGTTCATTACAAGACTTTTCTAAGAAGCCCAAAAACAGCTATGATACGATGTTCTATCATGTAGTTCCAGTTCGTATCTTCCGGCTCCATCATCAGATCTTGAAACCTAATCGTAGTCAAAGTTCATTACAAGACTTTTCTAAGAAGCCCAAAAACAGCTATGATACGATGTTCTATCATGTAGTTCCAGTTCATATCTTCCGGCTCCATCATCAGATCTTGAAACCTAATCGTAGTCAAAGTTCATTACAAGACTTTTCTAAGAAGCCCAAAAACAGCTATGATACGATGTTCCATCATGTAGTTCCAGCTCATAACTTCCGGCTCCATCATCAGACCTTGAAACCTAATTGTAGTCAAAGTTCATTACAAGACTTTCCTAAGAAGCCCAAAAACAGCTATGATACGATGTTCCATGATGTAGTTCCAGTTCATATCTTCCGGCTCCATCATCAGACCTTGAAACCTAATCGTAGTCAAAGTTCATTACAAGACTTTTCTAAGAAACCCAAAAACAGCTATGATACGATGTTCCATCATGTAGTTCCAGTTCATATCTTTCGGCTTCATCATCAGACCTTGAAACCTAATTGTAGTCAAAGTTCATTACAATACTTTTCTAAGAAACCCAAAAACGGCTATGATACGAGGTTCCATCATGTAGTTCCAGTTCATATCTTCCGACTCCATCATCAGATCAGCTCAACAGTACCATATTATTGTATTGTCATCGGAACTACATATAGCTGCCAATTTTCATTACGCTACGACTCCTGGAAGATGGTTAAATTAGCCTCCGCAGATTCCATTACATACATAGTTACATACACGACGACCTAATAAAAGCGTGTTAAAAACATATCTTTGTTCAGTTTTCTGTTATATGACAAAACAATGGTGTTTATCAGATATACCTACTGTAGAATTTACATGAAATAATATTGTAATTTGAATGTATACTGGACCACTCTACTACCAATGTAGGTACTTTAGATTCAGAATCAGATACCATCAAATTTTTGTGTATAGGTATTTGTCATCTGTGCAACGTGACAAAAACTTAAAATCAATGTTTTTAAAGTATTATACATAAATATCTTTATTCAAGACGATAGATTTAACTCTACCACATCCAGTAACCAAATTCAGTAAGAGTATCTTTGAGTTGTGATAAAATCAACACCGCGCCTTTAAGGCACGCGCTACTGAGCCTACCAGCTAATTGAACAGAACTGCAAGCTTTACGTACTCTGCCTTTGGGCTTCGGGACAGACATAAAAAATAACCGAACATTTAACAATAAACTGAAGTTAATTAGTAAAAATTATCCGTAGATTTAAATTGTCCGTAATTGTCCGTAGGGTTAAATTGTGGTGTAGGCGAGAGGCTGGCATTCTGTCACTGCAATGCCACAGTTTCGTTTTCTTTTAACCCCTTATTTGCCAAGAGTGGCCCTGAAGCTTTAGTAGTTTCATGTGCTCTGCCTACCCCTTTATGGGATACAGGCGTGATTGTATGTATGTATGTATGTATCCGTAGATTTGTTGAGTAGGTATTAAATAATTTACAGGCCAATTCAAATTTAACACTTTCGCTGCGGCAAGTGACGTAACACTCAATTAACCATCAATTGTAAGAGGTCTTTTGACCGCCTACCGCAATGAACGTGCTTAAACCGACATCAAGGCTATCCGAAACATGTCATTTGGGTCATTTTTTTCAAAGTTGTCCACCCCACTTTTTTTTTGGATTTGGAAATTTTTATGTGCTTTCCACTCAGAATCGCGCGCTCTTTCAATCCTAATAGGAGAAAAATGTGTCTCAAGGTTTTTTCCCATTCCGTTACCATTTTTTCGGTAACGGTAACGGAATGGAAGGTCTAAAAAATGTATGGAAATCTTGGGACATTTTTTTTCTCCTATCAGGATCGAAAGACCTGGCGATTCTGAGTATGAATCGCGTAAAAAATACCCATGTTACAAAAAAAGTGGGGTGGACAACTTTGAAAAAACCGGCCAAGTGCGAGTCGGGCTCGCGCACAAAGGGTTCCGTAGCAGCAAATATAATAACCTATCTCAAAAACTATAAGAGATACTTTGATCAAACCAAAAATCGTTGAAAGAGTTAATTAGCATGCATCACCTCTATTTTTTTTAGAATTTTATACCCCGTAGTTATAAAAATAGAGGGGGGGGGACATACTTTTTACGACTTTGAGAGCTGATATCTCAAAAACCGTTCACTTTAAGAAAAATGTTTTTTAGAAAACTTTATATCATTTTAAAAGACCTTTCCATTGATACCCCACACGGGTATGTACATCGAAAAAAAAATTTTCATCCCTCAGTTACATGTATGGGGGCCCCACCCCCAATTCTTTTTTTTTACTATTTAGTGTCATAATTTTGTAGCGGTTCATACAACACATATTCCCATCAAATTTCATCACTGTAGTACTTATAGTTTCCGAGTAAATCGGCTGTGACAGACGGACAGACGGACAGACGGACAGACGGACAGACGGACATGACGAAACTATAAGGGTTCCGTTTTTGCCATTTTGGCTACGGAACCCTAAAAAATGGCCCATTTAGTTATTGAGTGTTTCGCCCGCGCCCGGGCCAATAGTACGGGCAGGCACGAGCGAAATGTATAGGTACCTATCTGAATTCTACAGGTGTCTTTATTTTTTTAATAAGTTGTAAATTAAATTTTTATTCATTGTAATAAACTCAATTATTGTAAGTTGGAATCCTGTTTATCGTGAATTAAAATAGAGTTTAGTTTAGTTTCGGTTTGATTCAAGCTGTTTTGACCGTGAAGCTGCCGATAAAACATGTTCAAGTGCACCGACGAAGCTGCCAAGTTCAATCCACTCCACTGACCATACTCCTAGCTTTTACTGATCTTGATCCGTTATTTTATTATTATTGCGATGCCTGGGTTAATGGTGACGACAAGTGATATTAGACTGTCAACTAAGCAGCCTTAAGTCCGTTTTCACATTATCCGATCCGATATCGGATGTCGGAAGGATTTCAATAGAAAAAATCCAAGATGACGGCTGTAATGTATGGGATATCGGTCCGACATCCGATATCGGATCGGATAATGTGAAAACGCACTAAGGCTAATATAGAGGCACAAGTGATATTAAATTGTCAAACAGTCTTAAAAGCCTAATATAGAGCCGGCGTGCGAATTCGCATACGATTGATACGATTTTATTAACATTGCGAACTGTTGAGGTTACGTAGAATTGCACAAACAGTTGAGGTTACGTAGAATTGCACACCGATCAAGATACCGTAATGTACTGAAAATCCCATGCCAGGTTCTCGCACCGTGTAATTGGGCCCTTAAGTAACTTTACAACAAACTTGACACTAAACTGATACTGACATATTCGTTTGCGCGTGCGTACTTTCTGTGCATCTCGTCAGTTACGCAGAAGTTCTGCCCCTCTAGAACAACTTGTCTTGTCGCGCGCGAGTCCATACTTGAAGTCGCGCTTGATGTATGGACTCGCGCGCGACAAGGCAAGTTGTGGTAGTGGTTCTGGTAGCCGTATTTATTTTAATAATCGAATAATTATCGGGAATTACTTCTGAAGTCTTTCCCAGTTACGTCCGAATGTCATTTGAAAATATTAGTTTAACCGATAAATTCATTCTATGTAAACATGAATATCCATAGTTAGTTTATAAATAGGTAAATATTCATAATACAAATGCCGCTAACTAAATTAACAAGGCAAAAAGGCAGGCACAGATGGCATGTGCTTTGCCCTACATGGGGTTGCGGCATAACTTACCGAATCACTGTTGTATAGGAATCACTTTGGTTATTTACTTTAATTAGAACATTAATCTTTGTACCTAATATGTGATCGCAATTGTCTGTCTTTACAGACTTTTAACGTACCTAACCTAAGTGTCACTTTATATATTTTCTCTGCCTGTCAAAAATACCCGACAAGGAGCTCAATATATTTACCATAAAGGTTGAAATTGAGGCGCAAACCCTACCGTTGGCTTAGCTTTTTATTTATATAAATATTTATATAACTGCTCGTAAGTACTTGATTACGGTTAAAAATGTTTTTAGTGTGTTAAACGTAGTGATTCAATGCTCTTTGGTGTGTTCTTCTCATCCACGATGTCTCTAAAGATATCAATCATTGTCGCAGCACCAATTTGAAACTTTATAGTAAAGGTATTTTGGTAATATTTTACCAAATATTTTTTTTCCAGCTCAATATATTTACCATAAAGGTTGAAATTGAGGCGCAAACCCTACCGTTGGCTTAGCTTTATTTATATAAATATTTATATAACTGCTCGTAAGTACTTGATTACGATTAAAAATGTTTTTAGTGTGTAAAACGTAGTGATTCAATGCTCTTTGGTGTGTTCTTCTCACCCACCATGTCTCTAAAGATTTTCAATCATTGTCGCAGCACCAATTTTAAACTTTATAGAGTGAACAGGCATCTTTTGGGCGAGCTCACTCCATCGTAGGCCACGTCTTTGCCTTTGGCTAGTCTGTGGTCAAGAGTAAGCCCATTTATAATTAAAAAAAAAAAGGTATTTTGGTAATATAGTACCAAATATTTTTTTTCCAGTGACCTTAGTCGGTCCCTTTGACTCGTTAATTCGCTATTCACCTTGTGATTGACGTGATCGATGGAGGTGGCGCCAAATGTTCAGGAATTCGGAATTCCACGGCGTGCTTCCTTTTATTGGAGTACGTGTAGAGATAGAGATTGGTCCTTTGTGTCATACTACGAATCATTATTCGAATATTTTAGCACATTCTGACACATAAATAGAACATATTTGTGAGTGCGTTCAGTAAAACTTCCCACTTTGTCGGTTACCATTAAGGCGAGATTTACTTGTATCTTTATATGAATAAACTGACAAAGCTGCTTTATAACAACCGACAAAGTGGGACTTTTTCCCGTGCACACTCACATTTATTGATTAAGCAGGCTTAACCCTTCGTCTGTGTCTGTCAAAAAATTGTCATAAAACAATTAACTTTGATATATTATTTTAAAGTCCAACGCCTTATGTTAGGATCCTTATCAAACACAGACGAAGGGTTAAGACGGCTTGTGTGTAGGTGCTCAGACGACAATGCACATTAATAAACAAAATTAATGAAATTATATACATAACATTAATAACATATCTCCCATAAGTTTAATATCTGTCAGATAAATGCTTTTACCGGGATTCGAATACAGGACTATCAGCTTAACAGAGAAGGTCACTTGGCTTGACCGGACGGACGCCATAATGACTCGCCGAATAAATAATAAGTTTACGAATTTCGTTTTTAGGGTTCCGTAGTCAACAATAGTTTCGCCATGTCTGTCTGTCCGTCCGTCCGTCCGTCGCGATAATCTCAGTGACCGTTAGCACTAGAAAGCTGAAATTTGGTACCAATATGTATATTAATCACGCCGACAAAGTGGTAAAATAAAAAGTAGAAACAAATTATTTGTAGGGGGCTACATGTAAAGTGGGGACTGAATTTTTTTTTCATTTCAACCCCAACGTGTGATATATTGTTGGATATGTATTTAAGAATTAAAAGAGGTTTACTAACATGGTTTAATGATAAAATTCATATTTTCGGAATTAATCGCTCTTAAAGTAAAAAAAAGTGTACCCCCCCCCCCCTCTAACTTTTGAACATGTTTAAAATTATTATTATGTTTAAAGAATATGAATAAAATCACAAAAGTAGAACTTTATAAAGACTTTCTAGGAAAATGATTTTGATCTTGATAGGTTGAAAAAAAATACGGGAAACTACGGAACCCTCCACTGAGCGTGGCCCGACACGCTCTTGGCCGCTTTTTTTTGTGTCTATTTTTATACCTACTTAAAAGAAGTAGGTTAGTACCTACTGTGAAACTATCCAACTACAATAAAAAAAAATATAATTTTTCAATACTTTATATATACTTATCCACATATATGTAGTTTGACGTAGCAGCTGATCTGTGGCAGTGGCAGGTATAGTGTAACCGCTGTAGCATCGACACGAGTCGTTAATCATTTCGTACACTTGTGCTCACGTATCGACATTATTATGGATGGATTCGATGACTCACCGTGTTTATATTCGATTATCAATCGTTTGGAGCAAATCGGCGTCTGCCCGACTGATGGACAGGAAACTAATGTATCTGACCAAAAATATCATATTTTCCTATAAGTATGTATTGTAGGTATGAGTGTACACCTCAATTCATTTCTGCAGGAAACTATAACAATACTTGAAGCAGATGTTCATTTACGATTATTTTTAAGTTTTGCATGATGGAACTCCGTTTGAGGAACATTAACATTTTTGGAAATTTCGTTTGACCAAGAGACACAAGAGCATTGTGAATGATCGTATCCAAGGTTGTGATGTTCATTTTACTTAAAAAGCTCAGTTTGTATTTTCTCCTCAATCCACCACGGCAAACACATCATATGAATCCTATTTAAGACGAGTTAGAGTGAGGCTAGCAGTGGATGCACAGTTTGTTTACCATCCAGCAACATTCCGCCTAGCACATTAATGCGTAGAAGAATGTCATGCACATGTCTATTATTTGTTATGCTAAACCGCAACAAGTATACATTAAAACTCGTCTTTAATGACAGTGTACCAGCGACGCCTGTACAAATTACCGCTGTAATTCAATGTTATTTGACTAAGAATTGTTTAGGAATTAATGTAAACGACAACAGACGCGAATTATGCTGATTTTATGACTACTATACGCCTGAGCGTGCTATAGCGACATCTAACACCTCTGAATGGCATAAACGTGCGTTGTTTGCCGTTTGATTTACGTCTTAATAAGTTATTAATAATAAATCAATTTAGAAGTATTGATTATAGTCTTGACGGGGTTAAATTGGCTTTAATTAATTGCCAAGCAAATTGTTTGTTGGTTATGATAATGTGTGTCATACATTTAACGTAATGGGTTTGATAAGTGTTGTCTACAGGATGGATAATACCTGTAGTGTCGGGGTTATTTATTAAGTGTCATTTTATAATAACGACATGATAGTAATTAGAAAATCATGGTAATATGGTGCTCTAGATCAATGTCTAACATTACTTTGTAAGATCACATGTTGCATTGCATGTTGCATTGACGACCGGTCTGGCGCAGTCGGTAGTGACAGTGACCCTGCCTGCTACGCCGCGGTCCCGGGTTCGAATCCCGGTAAGGGCATTTATTTGTGTGATGAGCACAGATATTTGTTCCTGAGTCATGGATGTTTTCTATATATATAAGTATTTATATATTATATATACCTATATCTTTGTCTGAGTACCCACAACACAAGCCTTCTTGAGCTTACCGTGGGCCTCAGTCAATCTGTGTAAAAAAATGTCCTATATTATATGTATTTCTTTATTTATATTTATTGCAATAATTATGTATTGTATAACATTTATAGGTTCAATGGATACCTAACGTCTTGAGAAAAAAAAGAAAATTAAAAGTACGGTTGATTCTCCGTTATTTAATATTGCATGCAAATAGTTAATCCATACTAATATTATTAATGGGAAAGTGTGTGTGTGTCTGTTTGTTTGTCCGTCTTTCACGGCAAAACGGAGCGATGAATTGACGGGATTTTTTTAAGTGGAGATAGTTGAAGGGAGCGAAGCTGCGGGTAAAAGCTAGTAGGTATTATTATATGTACATTTTCCAGTTATCGCTGCATACTTACGTTTATTAGGCAATTCATAAGTGAGATGGTAAACATTCTTCAATCATCATCCTCCTTGCGTTGTTCCGGCATTCGCCACGGCTCATGGTCCGTTTTGACAACTAATCCCAAAATTTGGCGTAGCCACTAATTTTACGAACGAGATTGCCGTTCTTCAATATAAAATTAATTAATAATATATTACCAAATTCAAATTGCTAACGAGTTGATAATGGACGACCATACATTTTCATTCGTGAGGGTGAGTTAGTTACATATAAATAAGTAACTACAAGTTCCATTTGCGTATTTCTATGTTTGTAGTTAACACTAATACTGATTGAAATAGGTCAAAATAACGAACAGATGTTACGTAAAGTAAGGCGCCACCCTGTAGCTTTGTTTAGTATTACACTCACGTCCGTGAGAAACAGGAACTATAATCTAACTATTATTAGATTAAAACCGTATCTGACAGGAATTCATAAGTCAATAATTTGAGTCCTTCACGGAAAAATACATAGTTTGATGTTAATATGTAAGAAACGTCACCGGTTTTCCTTATACATACATTATCGCAAGCTCCCTCAGAGTGGTAATTCCTATTTGAAAATTTATTTGTCACATAGTTGAAATTGTAACACGTAACGCTGTATTTTTTAAGGTACCTAATATTTTAATAACAAATAATTAATAATTATGAACTCTTTTGTTTACTTTACACACACCACCACCTTGCCTGTAACTCCAAAAGTGTTACTTGCCGGGAAAACTTCAGTAGTGAGCTCTTTCCACAGCCAGAGCGCGGGAGGAAATCCCTATTAAACCGCACTGTGTGCGACTTTGTGACATGAATAACTTGCCGCCGGCGAGTTCGGCTGGTCGGTGATAGGAAGTGGTCGTTAGCATCATACAAACACTTCAAACACTTCTTCAGAGCTCAGCCCACTACAGCACAACTACTATTTTAAAATTTTGTACCAATTTATGAAAATTGGCATTTAAATGATTTTTTGAAAAAACATACAGGGGGCTGATTTTTGAGTCTCACTGTCACTAAAATACCGGTTGAAAACGGTGACTTGCCTATTATTTTCAGTGTCAATTTTCTGAATTCGAACGCGTGAGACTCAAAAATCAGCCCGCAGGTGCGAGAAAAAGGTCATTTTTCACAAAAATTTTTTTGACGCCAATCGATCCCATTGGGACCAAAAAAAGCATGTTCGGCGTAATGTCTCTTAACGGCGTACATACGAGTAAATAAACCACTTTAAAGGTGTCAATTTTAGAAAAAATCTCAAAAAACTGATTAAGGCATCGTACATGTATAATACTTAGCTATGTTTCTCTATGGTTTCGTATGTGGGATGAATTAATATTGCAGTAATATTCCCTACTTATTTATTCTATGTATAATATGTAATTCTATTTATTTATTCTGTGTAAACTGGGCATGCAGTTTTTCTTATGTGCGTATTAGCATATTCGCCGGAAGATGTCTCTGTCTGTAAAATAGAACGCGCTAAGTATCGTTTGTTCTTCAGAATTTTGGTAAACTGTACGATACATGCGACGCAGCGAAAACAAAATACGTAATTTGGCTGTTATTGCGATCTGTCACGGAAGTTGCTCCTTTCTGCAATTTTCTTTAGTGAATGTTAAGTTTTCTCCCAAAATACTTACGAAATCGTCGAAATTTGTTCGATATTACTAAAATATTATAAACTGAAAATGAATTTCAGGGGGAAAAATCACTACCATGGGTGGGACTTCAACTCACGGCAACTGGATTGATACTCCAGGGCTCTACCAACAGCTATCAAAAGCTCATCCCCAGTCAGCGATATACTATATGGATCAGTGGTACTCCTAGCGACTACTACCGTGAAAATATTACGTCTTATATAGTTATTGGAGTTCCAAGACATATTGGAAATTTGCGGAGTCTAGCCGTCGCGTGAACTCCTATACGCCTGAAGAGGGGCCTCCGAATTGGCCCGAAACATGTCGCAGCAATAGCGATATAATAACGTGAGTACAACCGTATTTCAATTAATTATTTGAATATGTCTCACGGAAGTTTAACGTGTATATATTGGAAATTCCAGCTATGTTATTTTTGTAACTTCGTTCTTATTATAAATAAGCACATATTTCTTTCTGAATATATACATAATTATTTGTAATAATGAACGAATGTTGAGGTGAGTGATGTTATAAATAAACACATATTTCTTTCTAAACACTTAAGTATATAATTAATTAATTATTTGTAATAATACCTTATACTATTATATACAGAGAGCGGAATTGCTCATGGCAAAAATCAAACGTCAATAGAGTTGGAACGTACATTTTATCGACTATCGATTAAACTGAAATTATATTTCCCAAGCGTATCTTTATTTACTTATTAACAAAATCTTAAATCTATGTATACACAAATAGAAATGACAATAAAATGTCATACAATTAACTTTTAATGTAACCAAAGAGGTCAAAATCAAATGGTCTAATAGCTAATCAAAGAGGTTAACGTTGAAGTCAGAATTGTCCTGAATTTATCGATATCTGAACATGTCGATAAAATTTAACGTTTGATTTTTGCGATGAGCAATTCCGCCCTCTGATTTTATATTCTGTGATAATACTAATCCATACTAATATTATAAATGGGAAAGTAAGTAAGTAAGTAAGTAAGTAAATATTCTTTATTGCACCATTTTACATGTTATATGTATACAGAATGTTTAGTGAGAGTATAACTAGGTAACAACAGGCGGTCTTATCGCTAAAAAGCGATCTCTTCCAGACAACCTTAGGGTAGCTGGAAAAACGGAACAGAAACAAAAGTTAACAGGCAGTGCAAGAACAAAAAATATAGAGAAAACCAACACAAACACACATACATATATACCGAATACATAAATAAATATACCTTACATACACATAATACATACATACATAAATACAATAAATAAAAATGGCAACTTAAGATAGAGATAGATAGTATAATTTAAGCTGATGGGGAAAGTGTGTGTGTCTGTTTGTTTCTCCGTCTTTCACGGCAAAACAGAGCGATGTATTGACGTGATTTTTTAAGTGGAGATAGTTGAAGGGCTGGAGAGTGACATAGGCTACTTTTTGTCTCTTTCTAACTCCCCACTTCCCTAGAATAGGGTGTGGAAGTTTGTATGGAACATTCCGCAATTTTCGAATTTAACGCGAGCGAAGCCGCTGGCAAAAGCTAGTATGTAATAAAAGTAGATTTAGTCCGCTTGTTTGCATCCAGTAGACGAAAATTGAATGCAAGTATATAATCATATAACCGGTTCTCCCTTATACATACCTAGGTGCAAGTAAAGCAATACTGTTTCTTACAGCTAATTTCAGTACTTAGTTTCTTTCTTTCCGCGTATCCTCATGATGTCATATCACTCATATCTGACGTCAATGAATGGAACAGTAGGACAAGTCAACAATACCCAATTAATAATTACGTCAGGGGCCTATGTATGGCGCATAATAGCTGGTTTGATTTTCTCTGACCAACACTACAATTAAAAAGTTATTTTTTTTTCACTGTAAACAATACATAATAAAAGAAAGATCGTATTGGTTTTTATTTTTGGTAATTTAGACACCATTTCAATTGCGACTAAGTATTTGAACTATTTAATCTACTCAAATGAGCGTATGTACTTAATATGTTTCTCTAACTTGTTATTCTGAAAATGTGGACACCCTGAAGTAGAGAGCTATGATAATACGTCATGGATTGAGGTTTGCTAAGCACAGTAGGTATTCATGCAGTTTGAGGTCAAAATGAACCATACTATATGATGGCCACTGCTGATCATAATAATTAACATTACCTAAGTAGTAGATAGTTATGAGTAGTAGTTTATGACAAAAATTACTGAATACATACATAAGTACAAACATACATTATGTTAAGACAATAATATTTTTTAATCATTTTCGATTTCTGGGACAAATTACTTGTATGTATTTTATTGCCTTAACACGGGAGTTTATTTTCAGAAAATTCTGAATTGAAGTAAAATTATTTAAATATCTACTTTAAACTTAAGTATTTATTAGTATTTATTACCCATATTAGGCGAGTTTATTATGCACATACGTACTTCATAATTACTCGTGTGGTGACGGGCTAAGAATTTAACCACCCCCTTTCTTCCCGTGGGTGTCGTAGAAGTCGACTGGATATGGGTTAAATTGTGGCGTAGGCGAGAGGCTGGCAACCTGTCACTGCAATGTCACAATTTTGTTTTCTTTCAACCCCTTAATTGCCAAGAGTGGCTCTGAAACTTGAGTTGTTTCATTTGCTCTGCGTATCTCAGGCGTGATTGTATGTATGTACTACATTTTTATAAATCTTGCCCATTCAAAATGCGAATTATTGCTATAGGTTATATTCGTATATTTATTTACCTACAGATTGTAATCATTGTTGCAGCTCAAACATGGCTAGAATTAGCGTAGGTGTGACTTATTAAGATGCGCCTACGATTTATTTCCATAGCAAAAGCCAAATTAAGCAGATAAAGTCAGAATCATTGTGATTGACTGTCTAGAAAACCAGTTTTTAGAAGTATTCTTTTGGTATTACCTAATTTCATAGTAGGTACTTACTAAATACTACCTAACTGAGGTAGTAGGTACACTATCGTTTAAGTAGTATTTTATTTACACATATTTTCTGCGTCTAATACTAAAATAACAAGTAAAAATGAATTAAAAAGCGTAATTTGCAGTATTAATAATATTTTGTAATTTAGCCATTACTTTTAACTGAAACAATATTATTGGTACGTACTTATATCAAAAAATAAAAGGTGTCGCATTAGTTGAAACATGCATTAAAAATAGAAACGTTTATATATTGCAATAAGCGCCAATAAGTATAAAATAAACGATACATCGCTGATTTATTCAAGTTTCACAAAAAGAGGATTAACAATTTTATATCTGTCAGCCGATTCACATCCGTTTCTAATCGGGTGCACAAAACGAACTAAAAAGTGTTAATTCCATAACAATGATCGAGGCAGAGACGTGAATTGTACCAGGGTTCCTTTGACCCCACAAATCGCATGCACAAGTATATTTATTTTGATTTCGTGATTGTTTTTTTTTTATTTTGAACTTTATGATACTATAGGACTGCCGGTACTTCCGCGCTAACTAGGGCCCGACATATCTACTGTCGTGGCGGGAGCTCCTTCCATTGCAGCAGCGCTTCGGACGCATGTCATGCACGAGAGCCCATGGTGACCCAATGTGTCCGCATTGACATTTTTACTTGAATTTACATTCGTGCAATGATGCAAAATCATCATTTATAGGTAAATTTTACCAGCCAGCTTAAGATATCAAGTTAAAATTTGTATGAAATTACTTTGCACTCTTGTGGATAAATGCAATTTTGCTACCTGTTTTCGAATAGCAAAGAGAGCCTTTACCAGGTGGTGTGGTGAAAATGCAATTTCGATACAGATACTTTACAGTAACAGTTAATGATACCGTTATTAATAACAGTTAATGATACCAAAACATTTTCAAACTGTAAATTGTCCGTAGAAGCAAAAAAAAACATGCATGTAAAATACCTACAGACTTTGTGATATGAACAGCAAATTATAAAACTATGGTTAGTACTATTTAATACTAGATTAAGTACCTACTATTATTATTTTTACCAATATGAACTATAATAGAAATGCAAATTGTAATATGATGATGTGACGTTTAAATTATTATTTATGAATAAATGATTGAATTGAATTGAATTGAATTGAAGCGCCAAGTCTAGAAATATGATATGATATTTGCGATAACAAATGATTACTCGGATATAAATCGGTCGAGATTCGAGACGCGAGCTAGAAGTGAGAAAATTCTGCCATCTATGAAAAACCGGCCAAGTGCGAGTCGAACTCGCGCACCGAGGGTTCCGTGCAAAAATATTTCGTATTGGAACAAGAAGCATGCCTTGTTACAATACCGTTCAACGCGAAATTTTCAATATACTTATGCCTTGTGTAGCGTGTAGTCTGAAGTTCTACTTAGTTCGTGTCGAACTACATACTTTTTGTACATATATAAGTGCAACATTGGTAAAATGCCTTAAGGGCCTATTTTAGATATAAGTTAGCTTTTATGTTTTATGCTGTCTTAGTTTATATTTGTAAATTAGTTTATGTAAATAAATGATTTATAAAAATTACAATTTTGTAATTTCGATGAAACTGCAGTGCATATAATTAAGAACTCAATTCTCACTGAACCCTTTATACTAAGATATGTTTTTATATATAGAAACATATAAATATAACAAAGTGTTTTCATGTCAGGAGGTGTTAGAGCCCCTGGTTTGATTTATACGTCTCGTGCATGTACCCTGGCGTTTGGAGTTCTTTACGTTTTTCTGACATTTTTTGCTCGACAACATTACGCATCGTGCGCCGGCGCCGAGTCGAGGTACTATTCTGATTTTTAATAGCGGAAAATTCAAAGACATAACACTTAGGTATTAAGTAGGCACTAGTTAGGTAACTAACCTCCCATCTTACCATGCGAATATTACGGCCCCAAACACAATATTAATTAATTATTACTTATAAGTATGGGACGAATGTTAGTGTGGGATGCTACCTGCGTAGACACATTGGCACCGTCTCACCTCCAACGGACCAAGATAAAAGCGGGCGCAGCGGCAGAAAGTGCCGAAATTTTGAAACGTAATAAATACAAAAGTCTTGGCAAAGAATACCTTTTTGTACCCTTTGGTGTAGAAACTCTAGGTCCATGGGGCCCCAGCGCGAACAAGTTGTTCACAGAAATCGCGAAGCGTCTGGTTGAGGTAACTGGTGACCGAAGAGCTGGCGACTTCCTCGCACAACGTATCAGCATTGCGATACAGCGAGGAAATGTCGCCAGTATCCTTGGTACAATGCCTCAAGGGCCTATTTTAGACATTAGCTAGCTTTTAAGTTTAGTCTTAGTTTCTTATATAATTATGTAAATATGTTCATGTAAATAAAGAGAATTATCATTAATTATTTACTTTGTTTGCATTTGATTTACATTAACAAACAAATGAATATCCTATGCAATCAAGGCTTCTGCGTCCGAAGCACCGGAAGTGTCTGACCCTAAGGGCCAGTTGCATCAACCACATTTGACAGACACATCATCGTCACGCAGCAGATGTCTATAAAACTTGCCATACAATAAAATTTAACGCTTTAACGGTGACAGACGGTTTGATGCAACCGGCCCTTAGTTAGCGCCGGCAGTCCATGGATTTCGATCCCATGGACCTGCTCCAGCGGTTTGACTAGGGATGATGCCAAGAGGCTCGATGAAATAACCAGCGTTAGCTAGTTTGGATAAGACGCTACTTGCGTTGATGTTATAAGCACCAAAGCACACCTCGGACACTGGCGATCAAATATATGAAAGAGGCGCGTTCCTGGCACACATTCTAAGCTCGTGTAGGTGAACGCGTACCATGCTTGTATGAGTGAGATATGACAGGTTGACTGTTCGCGTTTCTGACATGCGGTAACTGTGAGGTAACCGAGAGGGGGTGGGCGGCGCTTTCAGCGGGGAGCGGGAGTGGCCATACTGTACGATAGTACTCTTTATTATACTGTGACCAAAGTTACACGCTCCTGCGGCACTGTAAATACCTGTACCTGCGTAGAAAGCTGTTACAAGTATGCGACCTTTGAAACGTAAATTTACATTTAGCAAATTATACATTTCAAGTGCGGGTATAAAGATTTGTTGGTGCTAAGTAATATGACTTGGCCAACTTCGTCTATCCGAATCCTTGGAGGGTTTTGATTTGTGAAAGTTAGTGCTGCGCGAAAAAAATAAACAGAAAAATTTATAGCTCACTAAAAAAGTTGACATGTTTTCTATTCACAATAGTGTGGGTGTCGTGTGATTTTTTTCATATTTTTTAAACATATGGTTCAAAAGTTAGAGGGGGACGCACACTTTTTCCGAAAATATTAATTTTATCAAAAAACTATTTCAATGAACCCCTATTCATTTTTAATTACCTATCCAAAAATATATGACACGTTGGGGTTGAAATGAAAAAAAAAATCAGTCCCCACTTTACATGCCACACTTTACCACTTTGTCGGCGTGATTGATATACATATATATTGATACCAAATTTCAGCTTTCTAGTGCTAACGGTCACTGAGATTATTCGCGGACGGACAGACATGGCGAAACTATAAGGGTTGACTACGGAACCCTAAAAAACAAGTCATCATAGAAAACCAGCATTTTCACATAATAATTAAAAAAGTAACTAGATTACAGCAACATCACAATGGGTGAACTTTCCAAAACATATTTACACCAATATACCTCAAGTTAGTAATTATTATGTGCCTACTTAGGTACCAATTAATTAAAGTTATAATAGGTACTCATAATTCAATTTATTTTAAATTAGGTATGCTTTTCAGTACATAATAAATGTCTCATGTAAAAAATATAAGTATTCATCATTCATAGAAGTATGTAAGTATGCAAAGCAAAGGTCCTAAGCTATAATAGTAGTATAGCTGACTGTACTCTACGTTTCGGGTGGTTTCGGCTGTTTAAAAGCTAAGACTTGAATACTTTGACAGGAATTTCCTAAGCCTATATCGTTCCGAACTTCAAAGCAAAAAGGATATGTGTCATTAACTCTAAATTCTCTAGATTCGTCACGTATTTTCCTAGAAACCCGCATACTACGGCTACCCTATTATAAAAAGTTTTCTATTGAAGTCACACCAACATCCTTCTTAATTACTAACAATAGGTAGGCAACAATAATTCACTGTTAGCCACGGAATAGACGCGGCATAGAAATATTTAACGCGCTCAGAATAGCGATCGAAACGATTGGGCACGATTGTCGCAGAGAGCACGCCTGCGAGAGCACACAGATGTCTCATCTCAAGGGACGGTGGCACTTTATTCACTGAATATACCGTGGAGATTGGAACAATCATCATTGTTTAAATTATAGTTTTAATGTACCAAAGTAAATCTATTTGAAAAATGGGTTCCATTTTTCCTTTTTGAGGTACGGAACCCTAAAAATCAAAATAACCCTGGATTTTTAGCAGGGTGTTCATCACGCAGGCAGTATTTCTGCGCTGTCAAGCAGGCAGCATCGGAAATGACTTGAAAAAATGAATGCAGGGGCATAAGTAGTGGTTATGTTTAGTTTAAATTATGAATAAATATGTAGTTAACAGGGTTTAAACAATTTATTATTAGACCAAACGCCTAAAGTAACATAACGTTATAATAATATTAACAACCGACTGTAATAAAAATTTAGAATGTATAATCATTTAATGTTATGGCTCATCACACAATCTTAGACTAGCGGTGTCATAGGTATTATACCAGTGCTATCCGTAACGATTATAGCAACATGATTATGTACACATTAAACCGTACTCCCTCGGTTGTCAAAAGCGGACCCCAGGCTCCCATGAGCCGTGGCAAATGCCGGGATAACGTAAGGAGGATGATGAAACCGTACTCTCTCGGATCTCTCTCGGGCTCCGAGCTTGATGTATAGGAGGTTTACAATAGGCCTGGCGCCTCGGCGTCGCCTGCATTTCGAGACGCATGCATTCATCAAATCATGATAAAACGCATTTGTATCGTAAAATGCTTTCATTTTTTGCCCTCTCTGTGCAAATCGCTCGCATAATGGTCTAAGCACATCGAGGCTAGTCGCCAGCTTTTTGTACAAGATAGGTAAAAAGAACTACACTCTCCGGTGTCGAGCTTTTTGTGCCTGTTTAATCCCGTATGGCAACGATTTATTTATTTTATGTAAAAATGCACATATAAATCAAGCTGAGCGCGGTGATCCTACCTAGATCTTTTTCTCTCTGAATATGTAAATTTTATCAATATTTTTCAAGTAAGATATTTTTTACCGGGTACGTGTTTCTTGTCAATCCATTTTAACACTTTTACTAAGAGTCTTGCATGATGCATGACGTATAGTGTCGTATAAATCATACGAGAATTATTGATAGATATCGATATACGTAGGCACCTAAAAATAAGTAGGTATTACCAACTAACCTGAGGTAGGTACACCGTGTTTATTTAACTTTTCATACATTTTTTTGCAAAATAAATAAGTAGGTAAACCCTGCCTACGTATGAATAATTAGATTTATGAATTTCATAATTAATATGATTTACTTCCCAAAATGGATCCGCTTCTAACTTGGCTAGTGGGTTAATTAGGCTTAATAATTATTAAACTGACTACTGTACTTATACCTACATACATGTAATTGCAATACATATAATTATGGCAGCGGAGCCCCACATTAGGCTGGGAAAACGATAGGTCGAACCGACTTCTACTCTCTGTGATAAATAAACAAATATGGACTGGACGTATTTGATCTTTATTTATAACAACATAGGTGGTAGTAAAAACAATAAAATTAGAGCCTTAATACAAAATATACAAACTAAAACATAAATCTAATATTTTATTCCTACAAATAAGTACCTATTTAACTAACATACCTACATAATAAAAGTAAGTAAGTAAACTCTTTATTGTACCACCAGAAAAAAAAATACAAGACATCAAATATAAAAGAAAGAAGGAGGAAGTACAAAGGCGAACTTATCACTGAACTAAATAGTAACAATCCTATACATTAAATTTGAATTTCAAAAGTCTGGATTTGAACCTATCCCAACCGCAAAACGATATATCAGGCTTATTCGAATAATCCCGAGATGAACTTTGCCTTTCTGTCATTTATTGTTATTTAATAGATTAGCCATGAAATTAATATAAATCGGAGGTGAGGTTATAAAAAGTGAATCTATATCAGGGAACGTGTCAAACGGGCATTCGAACGTGGTACCGTTCTCAGAAGGTCGGCATTCTTGTCCGAATACCATCGGACTTGGACTGTTTGCGATATAATACTCAGATAGGATTGGTGTGTTTACAGGATGTTTAAAATTAACATTTAGAACTTTCGCGTTGTATCGGATCTATCGCGAATTAATTTTGCTGACTTTATCTCCGACGCCCCTATTTCATCAATCACAGTGTCATTTGTCACTAACAGTGACAATTTGCCGACATTACAGGGTCAGAGGTCAACAAGCCCATATCACAGCAAGATGTCTAAACAGAAACATGCCAAAAAGTTTCGATACCTAGGCATAGGCCCGATAAAATATGTCTATACCTTTCTTAGCTTTAGGTCAAAGTGAATTATTTCCATATAATATTTCGGTTTAGAATAGGTATTTGCCTGAAATTATCTATATCGGTGGTCGTTATAAGCCAGGGCTTTTCCAGCACTACTCAACACCAACGTGTTTGTTCATGAGCCATTACAGTAAGAGTAACAAATTGCGTAGGAACAAAAAATGTGACATTACATTTCTACGGCGACACTTTTATAAATAAGTATAGCGGCAACAAAGTTGCCTTATTCCCATGCAATTATGTAATTACCAAGTAATGTGCAATTATCTACTCATTAATTTTATTTTACCATGTTCATAGTCATTGTCATTCCATTCTTAAATCTCTGTGGTATGAATATTAACGGATTCATCAATCGACATTTTGTTTTCTTATTTGTAGTCCCAGAATTTTTTTTCAAAGTTTCACATCATAAAACTCAAAGCCGCCCGCCACCTACCGAATAGGGTTGTCAAAAACACCACCCGCAGATAATCGCTATTTACGTGCGCTTAGAGACGGCCTGTCTCTAAGGGCTTTTTTTACAAACAAAGCAATGAATGAGCGAGCCATGAATGAAATTCCTACGCTAAGCGGCCGGTTGTAAAAAAAACTATCGATTTAGAACCACTTCCTCCCTATTCAGAGATTCCAGGCTTGCGCTAAGGAATTTAAGGTGCTGTGACATATTTGTATTATTTGTACAGTCAGAACCGAAATAGATATAAGTATAAAAATAAATTTAAACACTATAAGACCTACTACGATATCAATAAGTTACTTAAAATACATAGAATCAGGCATGATTCCAAGCTTGTCAATTTTTAACCAAGGAGTGTAAAATAGAACCACGGGCGTAGTGAGTAATTCGTTCACAAAATGGAATCTTAAATGTTGCGAGGGTAAAAAAAATAATGAAAGGGGAGATATAACATATCAGTTAAAGTCAAAATTGCACCGGTATCACTTATCAGTACAGCATGCAGCATTCCAGAAATTTCCAACAAGATTAAATAAAAATAGATTGTTTTGGTACCTAATAGATACATGGTTTTCTGTATCTTTTGGTAATAAACGCCAAACGAATTGTGAAAGAACCCACTTACTTGTTTTTTGGAAATATTTCCGAAGCTTTTGTTAACGACTGTACATCACCATTCGCAAAGCTATAGCGCCATGTCTGCTGTAGGTAGTCGCATCTTTGTGAGAGTCATGGGTAGCTAGCAGAAAATCGTACCTACATAATTGTGTACTCTTCCTCTTTTTCCTCGGTTCCTCATGTCATGGCAGAGGGCCGCGGCTACATGAGGTCGTTATTTTGTGCACCAGAGCTGTCCATTCTGCACGATTTTCTACAGTCCTAATAATAATATGCGCTAATAATAATCTACAAATAAATAAGCCGAAAAACTTGTCTGTGAAAAAGAATCGTTACCTTTCAGTTTTACAATATTATTTTAGCATTTTCTCTCGTTATGTCTGATTGATCAGGCCGATCAGGCGCTTTATCACTGTTTGCTGTACATCAATCCAGTTCGTTCTATATTTACGCTGCCACACTTTATTTCGGCTTGATTGACCTAAATCGACAGGTCGCATAAATTATGACGTCTGTAGGAATTTGAAACCGGCGGTTTTTTTCTTTAAAAATATATAGTAGCAAAAGGTAAGTGACAATTAACTGACAAGTGGATATCGTCTGGAGCTCGAACCGGTAATTTGTGGACTCTTTAATCTTCTGAACGATTTTTCTCCCGTGTCATAAAATGGCGTAGACGCAAAAATGTCGACTGGTGAAGAGCAAAACCTAACGTCCGACAATACAGCAAAAATAGCGAGCGGAAAATCTACTTACTTCTAAAATATAATCATTCAATCAATTTCGTATTCCAGTTTGTTGCACCTAGATAGTTGCTACATCTTCAATATATTACGTAGATTTTAACGATACTTTGTTAAAAATATAATTGAACCTATGCCCACGCAGCGCCTACATTTCTGAGAAGGCTCGGTTGCTCGTCTCTATGGCATTGTGGGAAGCAATGGGCGGAAACGTATTGATCAAAAGGGCCAGCATGTTCTGGGAGCCTATGAAGACATGACAAATTATGACTGTGAACTGGGAAACTTTTTGGCTTTCCTTAGACACTTTCTGTTAGTTACCCGTTTTATTAATAATTTTTTGGGTATGAGTATTAAAAAATCAAAGCATACTTTAAGACCAGACTAAAGATCTTGCAATATATACAATATACATGGCGACAACCATGGTGATGTGTAGGTAGGTTACCTACTGTTCTTTTTTAAATAGAAGAAAAATGAAAAGATAAAGCGCAGAATCCGATATTTTGGTTTTGTTTATAAATAACAAAATGCAGTTTCCGAAAGTGCTCATGCGCGGCGCTTATACCGTTCAAAATAAAGGCAACGAGCTGAGTTTTTGCTAAAATAAAATTGCTAAATTAGTCGTTAATAATACATGATTGCCGATGGCGCCGGCTACCGGGTCCGCGTGCTAGCGCCGGCCTCACGTTACGTTCAACTTTTTCTACTCGTAGAGAATATCGTAAGGTAATTCTTTTAAAAAAAATTAAATGCTTCAGGAGCTGAGTGAGATCTCGTTTCAAAATTTGTTATTAGAAACTTTTAATTGGTGTATATAACTTGCTTTTATTTGGTGCAGGTATTTAAACTCTTGCTAGGTAATCGTAATTTCTGACTTAATTAGGTGTTATTTAAAAACTTGAAATTTCTACACATTACAAATGCAAAATGCATGGCGCCAAGCAGAGTAGGTTATTTTTTTTATTACTTAAGTAATTAATATCATGTGTTAAAAGGTAATTGAAAATATTTAGTTACCATACAAAAAGGCACAGATCCTAGCCGTAGGGAGAGACCGGTGCTTAATCTGTATTTTAATCTCTAGGTTAAAGTACATTGTATACGTGATCAACGTATATGAATGCTTATATTTGTATATCGCACTATTTAAAAGTTGAACCCCGTCGTTTTTGCGTCGGGGGTTAAAAATAAATGTTATCAAAAAATCAGTAGATAGGTACTAATTATCTACCTATGCGAATAATCGATCGACAGAAGGCGGGCGCATGCTAGCGTGCATCTGGCGCTTGCGCCTCCGTCGCATCACGGGCGCGCTGGCGCCGCCGAAGTGAGAAAATCTCTCCGGGCCCTCCACAGATCACCGACCTGCCGAACCGCAACGATAATGCCTATGCGGCAGCGTCTCAGGAAGATTAATAACACAGCTCACTCGGTACCATTACAATCTGTGTGTATTTATAAATATGAGAAACTTTTACAGCGGATTAGGTTTTGTTAGGATAGATAACCATCCCAGGTACATATAATCCCAGTATTTATAATTAACAAACGTGTTTTGTTGCCTTTGTAAAAATATACTTTTGTTTACAAGTAACATTGGTAGTCCCTGTTCGTCAATGGCAAGATTAAGATTACGTAGTTATGTTAATCCGGAACAGACAGGTGGTATCAGACAGGTGTTGGGTCTGCGGAAATGTTTGGTAGTAACGGTTCTATGGCGGTGTGCGTGAGTCATCTCGTCCATTGAGCGGCGGCGGCGACGGCGGTCCATTGAGCGCCTCATTACCGCTCCGCCGGCCGGCCCAGCGCACACGCATCTCGCGCCGCTCGCCGCCGCCCGCCGTCTCCGACGCACTGCCTACGATGTTCGCTCCCAACGCTCGATGCAACGTGAGTCTCGCCTACGACTTCCTCTCCATCGGAACCTATTTTAAAACTAATGCTGCCTTGCGTCAATGACCTCGATCGGAACCATTCGGAGATTTCGAACTGATTTAGATATTTTTTTGTTGCAGATGGAGAACTTCTCCAAATCTCACATTTGGCTCGCCGCTGCGGCGCTGCTGGCCGCTTGCGGAGGGTGCGCCGGTGCGGGCGTCGGCGGCAGGAGGCCGTTCACTCCCACCGACTCCATCCTTGACATTATAGACACCGAGCAGGTCGAGAGGATCCTCGCGGCGCGCCGTCGCGCAGAGCAGGCCTCCGCCACTTCGCCTTCATATGTTCAGAGGAACGAGCTAGGCGAAGGCACCTCCGACACTATGATAGTTTCGATGCCAGATCAAGAGGATAGTACAGAATTGCCTCCGGGAGTTGATTTCCGAAAAATTTTAAAATCTTCAAGAAACGCTCTCGTCGTTACAAAGAAAGAATATTTGAAGCAGGATTGGTGTAAAACGGAGCCATTGGTGCAGAAAATAAGAGAAAACGGCTGTTTACCGGCGACGGTCATCAATAACTTTTGTTATGGACAGTGTAACTCATTTTACATTCCAAAAGGACCACGTCGCCGAGACGGAAGCGACGACCGGCCGGCGCCAGCCTTCAAGTCCTGTTCGTTCTGCAAGCCTAAGAAGTTTACTTGGATCACGGTCACGCTCAAGTGTCCGGGGCAGAGGTCGCTTTACAAGCGTAAGCGGCTGCAGAAAATAAAACAGTGCAAGTGTTTACCGGTGGGAGTAGTCAATTGATCATGAACTTGTGCAGGACCCTCAGCCGAGGCGGTCAACCGTCCGTGCGGCGCCGCGCCGCGCCGCGCCCCCGGCCGCGGGAGCGACGAACGGGGTGTAACTCCGAGGAAAGCGAATTCAGCTCTCTCGAGGTTTTGTACAAAACGAATTGTTACCCATTGTTTTGATAAGTATTACTTGTGCATTTCAATTGTGACTCGGAGAAAACTGGTTCAATAGTTCGTATCGCATGCTCTCATACGTCAATAAGCATGACGTCATGTGACGCATTTATATGGAATATTAGTGTAGCTTATTATAGCGGCTTCGATTGCAAGTCGTAAGCGAGAGCTTTAAATTATTAGAGAGGACGATTTAAAGTTAGGTACTGTAGGTAGTGTAGTATACTTTGTCGCCGTTTCAAATATGAATGTTTGGGAATTCGTTAGGTACTCAAAAATATTTAAAATTATCATACATTAATCATTAAAGTATGAAATAATTAGGAATTGAAAAGTGTGATATTAGTCCTAGCATTTCGATATTTTACCCAGTGCACTGCGTTAAATACTTATGTACAAGTTGTCTGTGTAGATTTATTTATTTATTAAAGTAGATATAAGTAGATACTAATATTGTTGCTGAAACGTAATACGCTTATAATAGATACATAATTGAAAAATAAATCGGCAACAAACTTAACATAATTTTACGTAAACGAAAGATATTTCAGATCTCTATATGCTCTCGAAATTCGTATTTAAATAAAAAACAAAGGTTATATGAAACGTAAAACATTGAGTGGTTGTCATAACTGTGATGGTTTTGATTCAGTTCAATCAACGTCATATAATTTTAATACAATGTCATATGTAACTGTAACTTAATTGTCATTGCGTAATGTGATTTGTGTTTTGTTTGCATTGAGTTTGATTGATGCCAGCTTCTATTGTTTCGACATTTTGTGTAGGTCCTTTATCGTACCTAGAATATTGTTCTAAATTTTATTTCTAATCTTGCCATTCTAATGCGCATATCAATCAAAAGCTAGTTTTCAACATGTTGCTGATATCATTTTTCAAATAATAAAGAGTCATAATTGTGAATTATTTCTTTCAGTATGAAAAACGCAATAAAATTATTGTTCAAAAAAAGACTAACTTAGTTTTTTAATAATATATAATAAACGCTATCTCATAGCTCTCTCTCGCACTTATATGAAAGAGAGATAGAGCAACAGAGAGAGTTTCGTTGTTTTAGCCCAAACGATTGTCATCTTGAGTAGGCATCTGTTACTATTTGCTTTTGTTTACCATTTACCTGATTATTGTAATTTGTAACTCTGTACGCTTTTTGGTAATGAAAATGTACTAGAGACTATTTAAAATTGTTTTAAATATATCATTGAAGATGAAAGAGATTTTTGCTTCAGAATGGATACTGCAACATTTTGTTTGTGTAGTAAAAATCAAATACAACACGTACTTTTGGAAAACCAAAAAGTTGATCTGGTAATATTCAATTAATAAATTTGTGTCCTCCATTATTTTTGATTTTTATTAAATGTTCCTTGATCTTTTTCCTGATCCTGACTTGTTCGTTATAATTTTAGGCTAATGATTCAAAATAGTCAAGACTTCATGGTCGGTGAACCTGTTAGTTAGGTTCAGTGATCCAAAGTGAATCTTGGCCTCCGAAACGAGAGATCTCTACCTGTCCCGATCCTGCGCAGCCTCTTGCCAGTCACTGACTTGAAGCCGACGCATATGCGCCACCACACTGTCCTCCCAGCGATACCTGGGCGACCCGTCGGACGACCACCAGCCGGTCGACCCAAGAACGCTCTCTTGACCGCCCGATCGTTTCCAATTCTAAGTAAGTGACCGAAATAGCCAAGTCTGTGGGCTTTCGTTTCGCCGATGATATTGGGTTCGGCCACTAACTCCTCGATCTCGGCATTTTCCGGATCCTCCAGGTGCCATCGTCTCTCTGAATAGGTCCCAGGATCTTGCGAAAAATCTTTCTCTCCGCTACCAGGAGCTGACTTTCTTCTTTCAGTGTTAGTGACCAGGCCTCACAGCCATACATAAGGATAGGCCGTATGACGGGTTTTATATATCCCTAGCTTAGTATGTATGTTTGCTGGTCGGTGAACCACCACATAGTAATTGGCCACTGTTTAACAACAGTCCTGATTTTTTAAGAAAAGACAATTCTATGTGAGGTAAAATTACAAGTATTCTGTACTGGGGCCCATTTCTCGAAGATACAAGTTACAATTTACAAGTGGTTGTCAATGTCAAGACATGACAAGTTGAATAGAGACTTCCGCTTGTAACTTGTAGCTTTCAGTTTTGAGAAATGGGCCCTGGTATTCAAGATGGGCAATTTATGTCAAAGTAAAGGTAAAATTTGAATAACGATTATTTTTCTATACTCTAATTCTTGTCACTTTGACATAAAGTGCACATGTCGAATACTAGTGCAGCGTCGGGCACTAGTACTTCAACCTTAGCGACAATACCTATGAGTACAGCAGTCACCCTACTACATATATTTTATGCTTCTTAGGCTCAGTAAAAATAACGTTTCAAACACGGTTCATCGATTCCGTTCCTTCCTGGACAAAAGGATTCAGTGGAAATAAAAGACAAAGTTACATCAATTGTTTAGTAATACGATTAAGTTTCACTGGAATAAGTATAGAACATCAATATTACATTGCGCTGCAACCTCATATGGCATTTTTACTACTTTACGTTCAGGTACGGTCAGCATCAAATGTAGCGGATCGAATTTGTCAAAAGTATTTATCTAATTTTATCATTCTGCAACAGTTTATAGGAAGGATGTCAAAGATGAAGGATGGAACCTTTTATGTACAGGATAATTATCGGTCCTACATCCGATACCGGATCGAACAATGTGAAAACGTACTAAGGTTCGCCTTTTCATACAATCTTATTTTGATCTCTTTTGGTATAATATTATGTAAACTATATTATTCAGGATAACAGATATTTCAGCGCGACGTTTGATGCTGTCTGTACGCAACTTATTTATGAAAATTTTAATTTCTTAAGTACACATAATTGAAAAACAAGTATAATGATATATGACTCAAAAATACAAAATACTCATAATGTTATGACTAGTCTGTTCAAGCTCGAACAATCTGAAAAGAACTCAAATGACTCTTAACACGTCCAGCGTCCAGTGTCCCCATGTATGGGTCACGTGTCAACTCTTTATTACAAAGCCGTATGTCCTTAAATTAAATACGTTTAGGTATTTAGTTACTTTCTCAATTATATCATCTCTTTAATCAATATTCTAATTGTGTATTATTGTAAAAGGTATAGAGATAATATTTATGTACACTGAGAAAAAATACAACCAGTTTTCATGTTCGTTCAACAAGTTTTTTGGTTAAAATAGCGCCTACGTGCTCTTTGGTTCAAACAACAAGCTACTTGTCATTTGAATCGGCAATATATTTGAATCAACAAGTCGATTTTATAAAAACAACCTGACACATATTGTTTTAAACATACGTTTGGCTGATTCAAACGGATAAACCGCAACAAGTCGAACTTATTAAATTCACAATGCAAATTTCTTTCAGTGTAACTGTCTACAATTCCATACAATCCTCCTTATTGCATTATCCCGGCATTCGCCACGGCTCATGGGAGGCTGGGGTCCGCTAGGACAACTACATAATGCAGTTAGCATTATTTTTAAGTTTACAAGCAAAGATTCTGCGTCATGCGCTGTTATACAAAAAAAATCTTTATAGTATAAATACTTACTTATTTTTTACTAAGTTATGATTTGTATATTATAATTTACGTTATTTTACTTAATTTACAACATTGATGTAATTATATGTTATTTCTTTATACCCAAACATTCTTTTTTCAAAACTGTAAGTCTAGCATGCAACTGTAAGATTTACTATATATATTATAATGACCCGCATTGTACTTACACGTGACTTACACTTTGTAACATTTATACCAACACGCATTCACTGCCAGGCGCGAGCTTTGTAGCGAAAAGCGCCTGGGGACAAAAGTACCCGTCTGGCAGTGTATGTGTTAGAACCTATATTCATATTACGAACAACATAATATATTAAATATATATTATTTGCTTATTCTATTCAATAATTTATTATGATATGCTATGATTTTGTTTATGTGATTATTCATTAGGATTGAAGATGCCTATGTAAACCTTGATGATTAATAATAAAATGGATTGGTTGACAACAGGGGGGTTACCATGACGTGCTAAAGCCGTTCAGTTTAGGTTGAGAGAGAGGGACGGAGCTATGTAACTGCTATAGCTGTGTCCCTTTCTCTCAACCTAAACTGAACGTCTTTAGTACGTCATGGTAACCCCCCAGGTAGAAACTTTAAAAGTAGCCAAGATGTAGGGCTGTTCGGCTTCCAAACCCTCGGCTGTGAGTTGAAACACCGAATCGGGTTAATTTTCAATAATAGTTAGTATTTATTAGCAACTCATTTTAAGTGAACAACATACCTACTCGTAAGAGTGCCAGATCAATCCTAGAAGGAACAAAATATCGGATTGCAATCGCAAAGTTTTAGTGCGTGCGCCCATTCATTATTTATACACATTCATTTTATTATAGGTCGGACAAATTTCTGCCAAAGTTTTATTTAATTCTCTAAATTATAATAAGTGTAAATTATTTACAGATTTCCACTTTTAGATTTATTTATACCATAACTTGTTTTACCTATTTGTACATGACCCCTTCATGACAGTATTATTATAGTAACTAGAATGATGATTACATAATTATGTACATATGAATATAATATAAGAATAAAATGTTCCATGTGTACGAGTAACACAATTCTTAGCTAATACAAACAACGAGGGATGAAAGACATCATATACAAAAAGTACAGCTCTTATTTTCTACAGCTCGCCAAGCAACTTAATAAATGAATAATATGATTAAATAGGTAGACCACAAAAGGTTAACATACATATAATGAGTACATGTTAATTATATAAATTAATAAGGTAATATGAGATAAGATCTTCTCTTAGCCGGAAGCCCACGTTTTATTACGTTCGTTTTCGTGCGAAACCTCTACAAAGTTATTTTAGGGATTAATTAATAATAATTCTTAATAAATAAGGTTTACACAAAATACTTGACACAACAAATGATTTTAAATTAATTAGAAGCCTACCACTTACTTTTAATGCCGCATCAAGACGAGAAAGTAGTTCAAATATGCGCAATGTACTTGTAAATTATATGTGATTACTTTTATTATTGAAAACATAAATATTTCGTTAAATTCTCGATATAGATAAAGTGATTCAATGGGAAAATACAGCAAAATTAACCAGTTTGCTTAAGGCCTGATTTAGACGGCGTGCGAACTTGCATGTGATTTTAGTTATATTTCGGGCTGTTGAGGTTACATTTACATAGAATTTTACACAACCATCAAATACCGCAATAAAACTCGTATGCGAGTTCTCGTACCGTCTAAATAGGCCCTAAGTCCGTCTTTGCAAGAGGTAGGTACTGTACGCCTAAAAGTGTGGCATTTCATTTCCGATATAATAATATAAGGACAGTATACTGAAGCATAAAAGGTAAAAGGGAAAATTATAAGAGATATACTTTCCTTCGTTCAACCCTCGCAAATAAATGTCTGTCTTTGGTCTTTGCTGTACGGTGCGCCATATTGGCAAATTTACAAATTATTACTATATTACCGTAGGTTTAACTTTTATATATGTATAACCTTAACTTACATTAGTATATGTTTAAGTACTTACTAAGAATACACAGTTAAACTTAAGTAATAGACTAAGACATATATTATTAAAAATAGTAAACTTGTACTCATATTTAGCAGTTGCTATTTAACTTATTATTTCAACTACCTATAGTTAAAATGCTAATCAAATTACGATCATTGTCACCATCATTAAATCATTAATATAAAACAAAATACTGAATATTAACGATTTTTATTGTATGATATAAATAAATACGAACTTTAAACGGTTAGTTCAGTTGGACATTTAATTTCGAATAGTGGGCCTTTTATGCTTGCAAATATATGCACATACATAAGTGACAAAATTGCAAGTATAATAGGCCTGCAGAACGAGTAACTTTCATTATATTATTTGTTTGTACCCGATTAACTGAAGCCACTTCTACCAAAATATTTAAATACCTATTTCAGTATGACAGAAAGTTTTATAAAACTATAGGTTTTTTTTTTCTTAAAAAATCATAATTTTCTCATCAGATCTTAACCCAGCTCCGCCTCTAAAAATATAAAATAAATAATGAAAAATCTTGAGTATCTGTTTAATTATTTAATTAATTCTAACTAAAACAACGAAGTAAGTTGTTCGGCACTTATGTGTGGGAATTTACATTTATATAATATTTTGATTATTTTATGAAAATGCTTCTCAAATATTTTTAAAAAGAGTTAATTGCCAATACGTGATTAGTGTCCAACATTTGGCCCCTATACTAAAAATGAATTTTCTTTACCTATAATCAATGTTAAATCATACACAAAACTTATATTACCGGCCACCTCAAAAACTAGCCACGTTATGTTAAAAATTATATAATAATTAAATATCGGTTTCAAATAATGTCTTTACTTATAAATTTATTTACTAATTATCTTGTATATAAATAAAACCTACATTTTCACAATATTTTTGACAGGTCGTTTACTAGGTACTGTTTATAATATGTACACGATTATTTATTTAATAGGAGGTCTGTATTGCACTGCATGTACTCAAATACAATTTTATTCAAAAAAATGTAATCATCTAAGAAAATTTTACCTATTTAATGGGGGCTTAGCACACGAAGTCAGTGTAGCGAGGCCGAGGTAGTGTTAACCTATCGCGTTGGTGCGCTCCTTTCGTACTCAACAAAAAGAGCAAAAAGGATGCACTGACGCGATAGGCCACATCACGCGATCGTACTTCGCTCGCTACATGTATAGGACAGACAATCTCTATTACTTGTATTATGACTCATTATGATCATCCTCCTTACATTATATCGGCATTTGCCACGGCTCATGGGAGCCTGGGGTCCGCTTTGACAACTAATCCCAAGATTTGGCGTAGGCACTAGTTTTTACGAAAGCGACTGCCATCTGATCTTCCAACCCGAAGGGTGAACTAGGCCTTATTGGAATTAGTCCGGTTTCTGCACGATGTTTTCCTTCAAAAGCGACTAGCAAATATCAAATGACATTTCGCACATAAAGTCCGAAAAACTCATTGGTGCGAGCCGGGGTTCGAACCCGCGACCTCCGGAACGAAAGTCGCACGTACTTACCTTACCGCTAGGCTACCAGCGCTACATGTATTATGACTACCTCTATTGATAATGTGCTTATTATGTGCCAGTACATAATGCATTAATTGGTTTAATGACTTTAATGTACATATTAATATCTACATATTTGTTTTACAATTAGTCCAAGAGTAAACCAGCGGGCGTAGCACACTAGTTGGATAAACTTATCGCATCGGTTCGTCCCTATCGCACTTACGAGAAGGAGACGGCGTGACGTTATATCGTTTATCACGCGACTATGCTTGCCTGTCAGAAATGGGTAGGATAATTTCTAGATACTTATTTCCACAGAATTATAGTTAAACCAGAATGAGTAGTTAGGTCAAAAAGTGTGTCCACATGAGAGGGCATTGTTTGGGCTGGTGTTCCTCTCGCACTTACTGACAATATCAACATTATTCAGTGACGTCATCACTGTCATAAATTGGGGATACCAGTCAATTTTCAAAGTTACTGCTAAATCTACTAAGACCCATAAAATAAGAAGTTATAGAATCAAACCCAAATCATATCTAAATTTCTTAGACCAATTGTTTTCCTGGAATTTTTGGTACACTATTTAAACTGTAATTTAGGAAATCTTAAATCATATGCCGTTATATAAAAAAGGATGTTTTAAAATAGTATCGGAAGAGCTATGTCGGTTTCGGTTAGCTCTATCTATATATTTAGGTATTGTAAAATTTTATCACTTGAGTATAAGATGCTACAATTTTGTTACCGATGATATTATATGAGGTCGTAATCAAGACGTAAATACCTAATTAAATTCAAACATTTTCCTCCCTGGATATTTTTAGATTATTGGAACTGTTTTTATACAGTTTAATGTATTTTAAAAGCAACAGTCGTGTATGATTTTTTTTTATTATTGTAAATACTCCCAGCTCTCATAATAAGTGAAAAATATAGTTACAACAACTAAAATACAACAAAGGGTAATCATGTTTTCTTCAATGTCAATATTTAAGCAAGATAATGCACTACGTTTGTATGAAGAATCTATCGTTTCTTATCCTCTTAGGCCCACTTGCACCAATCACTTAACTCAGGGTTAGTGGGCTGTCACCTGTCAAATTCCATATGAAACGGTGGGTTAACCCACGGGTTAACCCTCCATTTTCGTTGGTGCAAGTGGGCCTAAGGGCCACTTGCACCAACTACTTAACTCGCGGTTAGTGGGCTGTTATCTGTCAAATTCCATATAAAATGGTGGGTTAACCCTCCATTTTCATTGGTGCAAGTGACCCTTAATGAGATATAAGCGGTACACGGGTACAGTAAGCGGATGCTGCCCTGCCGGTATGTCCTATCCTATCGGAATATGCATCAACAATTATAACTATGTACGTGGACGAAAATCAACACACATAAAATTTAATTTTGATTTAAACGTTCCTATCCTAATTTTTTTTTTGGAGATACGACTTAGACAGTAGGAACTAGGTGACTCTGAATCTGAACTGTTTTTATGGTTCTGATTATTATCCTAAATTATATTTTTTTCTATTTTTCGTCTTACTACAACTCGGTACTTCTGTAAAGCGGCCGCGAATAAATTGTATGAAGTCTCGGCCGAAAATCTCGACCGGCCGAGACTTCATACGATTTATTCGCGGCCGAGAATCTCGGTCGGACCTTAAATTGGCAGCGAAATCGCAAAACCATTTTACAAAATTACGGAAGTGTTTTGAAGCCTGAATGATATTGAACAAGCCTTATATTGCAAGTTAATTTTCGATATTGTTTTGTAAACAGTCGTATCCCAATTTCCAGTATTCATTTTCATATAAAAATATATCTTATTTTTGTACTAATTATTTACATCTACTCGTTTGACTAGAGTGACTCGTCTGCTTGCATTTGGCCTTTCGCTAACTTATATAGTAGTGGGTGTAAAAGAGTGCTTTATAAAATTTACTTTTTAAATATTTAAAAAGTAATTTGTATAAAGTGTTTTTACTTAATACTACTACAGCCTCGCAAAAACTAAAAATAAAAAAATGGTAATATCGTAAAGTCGTCCCATTTCCTCATACAAATTGATTTGAAGCGTACGACACGACGTTGTTGCCACTTTTTAATTTCTATCTTTTTTTACCAGGCTGTATAATATATCAATTATTTTTCTTGATTAGAATTACATGCCTAAGAACTTATGACTAGATAAGGACTAGATCTAAGTATGGTTCGATGGAGTTCAGACTCATTGCGATCGAATTAGTCTGTGGTAACCTTGATTGATTGTCAGTAGATAACAGAATTGCCATCGATCCTCAAAACCCGCTCCAGACTATGCGCGCGAATCAAGGCGCGACGCCGCGAACGCGAGTGTGGATTCGATACGAGGAAAGTTCCACACTCGCGTTTGCGGCGTCGCGCCGTGATTCGCACGCATAGTCTGGAGCGGGCTAAAGGCTAACGTCTGTATTATGTATTAATTTCCATGATAGTTTTTAACTATTTTCAGGGAAAAAACACCGCGTATATTTTTAACTTTTACTAAAGTCGAAATTTCCTAAGCTGACCTTTAATATTATGAGGGTTTAAAGTCCAAAACGGTCATCTTAAATAGTTTTAAACATGAATAAAATTAAATAGAATTTAATAACTCAATTAAAATCAGAATAACCTCAAATGTTTCCCTTTGGAAATTTCCTGTTTTATAAAATTAGGCTTAAAACAACAATAATCCAAGAGCAAAAGCAAATAAGTAAAAATTTCTAAAATTCCAAAGCTGTATAAGTTAATCTAATCACTAATGTTGAAAACATTTATTTGCTTACTTTTGGGACTATTATTAAATGTACAATAATTGTAGCCTTACCACGATGTGTCGCTGACATATTCGCTAACGTCTGCTTTACACGTTTCTTTTTTGTCAATTTTTTATATTTCTTGTGAACTATAGTTCAGTTTTACTCAGAATCTTGAGCACTTTCTATCTCAATAAAAGAAAAAAATGTCTCAGAATTTCCATACATTTTGTTACTTTCCTCTTTGGGTAACAAAATACAAACTATCGATGATGGTAACACGATAGGACAAAATCGTATGTGACTCTTTTTACCTATTAGATTGAAAAAGCTAGTGGCTAGTAATAACATCAAAATCAAAAATATCACATATTATAAAAAAATTGAGAAAAAAGACACGCTCACTTATTTTTGATACAACTCGCTTGCACTAAAATGTCAGAAGTAGCGAGACGCATATACTCGTTAGATAATATCTAAGTTTCAATATCATGGTAAGATTACTGGACAATATTTTGGTGGTTTTACAACTTATTAATTACACTTAATCCATTCTATTGGTGAGGTAACCATCGTTTTACAATTAGAAACCTATTGTGAATACAACGAGTGAGGTACCGGTGGATTTTACCTTAGACCCAATAACTAATCATTTATACCTAAGAACTGCCTCAAACTTCGTTACACTAAGGAAGACGTGTTTTCGGGGACGTCTATTTAAAAAGTATTTACAACTACTTTGTTTATATTTGCTGCCTTTATTTATTTATTTAATTGTACACGTATACAGCTGTAGCAACTGTACCAATAATTACTACTAATCATAATCTAAAGATATCCTCGGAACAGTTCGCTACAGCGAATTATTTAGATAAACATACCTTCTTTTGAGTATTGTTAGCTCTAAGAACTATCGAAGCAATAATTATCGAATCAACAAATTATATTTATGGTAACATGTTTCGATAGAAGTTAAAGTTGTATTGTTGATTTGTCCTTCCTCTTTCTCATTCTAAGGCCACGCTGCAGGTTTAATGCATACGTCGCCGTGTTCGGACGTCATATATTACGATTGACACGTAATCTAATGTTCAACACTATTTACGATGATGGCACACTTCTAAATAAATAAATAAACTACTATATGCAAATAAACAAACTAATTATAACATAGATAATACTTATATACAACTAATAAAGTTCACAGCATCGTCAACGTTACACTTAGCACAATTAAAAGCCCTTAAGAATACACAATTTGAAAGTTATAGAATAAGTACACGAATCTCTACTTATTTTGATTTATGCGATGGCTTTCAAAAACATTTTTAAATCAAGCTAACTCTGAACAAATATAGGTGCTGATTGTACAATGTACATTTTATTAAAGTTAAGTCAGTATAGGAAACCGTTTAAAAACAATATTAATAAGTAACATAATGCCGTATTTCAACAGAAAGTACGTTCAATAACTTAAGAATGAATAAGTTGACTAGATTTATATTATCTTCGGTTTTACCATCCGCATCCTACCTACGAGGTTGCAGCGCTATGTACGAGTAAGTACCATACAATAAAATATCGTCTTATAGACGCTGTGGTTTGTATCTTCTTCGCTTCTTTACAATCAGTAGCTTAGCTTTCACACTATAATTTTGCTTCCAAAATGTCTGTAATATATCTAATTAGAACCAGCAGGTTAATGGACACACTTAATAAAACATTTTAAATCTGACGTTCAACTAACGGATACTGTATAAGATCCGTCTAAGATGTTGCAATAATTAACAATGAAGTACCTATTAATAAGAATTCACATCGAAACCTTTTTTGGCTGCGATCGGGAGGCGTTCGCCCATAAGATATGGGTTTTCTACCTGTAAAAAGAAAAAATTCATTATTTCCAGTCATTATTGAAATAGCGTCTTAACAAGCATACAGCCCCTTTAGCACAACTTGCCTTGTCGCGCGCGAGTCCATACATCAAGCGATATATACAATATACATAGTGTACGGACATCTGGTGGCATTCTGGACATAGCAATGGAGTCGTTATTATTTACTTACTAACTTCTTGTGATTGAATGAATTAAAATTAAAATTTTATATGATATTTAAAATAGTGATCAAAAGTATTTTGACAAACGTAAAAACTTCGATATAGCATGTGGCACATTAATGACCACAATTGAATTTTTGTTAAAGTAACCAATGGCTTAGGACCTCCTGAAAACAGGTAAAAACGAATTATTGAGTATCCCATTTCAAGGTAATGGCAGGTCCTCGTATGTTCTTCTAGACTCTAGACCATAGTTAATAAATACTTTTATTAATTTAAAAATTTTGGCACTATTTGAATAAAAATTAAAAAGTGTAATATTTACTTATGTTTTAGATAACTCATTTAATCGTTATTCATTTAATCATAAAATGTACCTACGCGACTCTATTGCCCGCTCTGTCCGGAATGCCACCAGATGTCCGCACACTATTGATATAAAAGACATTAAGTAACTATAATAAGAAAAGAACAACCACCTTGGCCTAACATTAGAACTTCGTTGAAGGGTCGAGTTGCATCGCATCGTAGGAATTGCCCTCCTAAAAGTAAGTTTGCCAAACCTTACTGTCCTTTGACCTCACGGTTCTAAATAAATAAATAAACGTCTTGTTAGCGACTTACGTCAGGTTTACGGCCCAGCCACGACATTGGTCTAAGCGCGACAGCGGTGAGCGGCAGCCATACGTGCGAATGAAAAGTCCCATCGCTGTGTCTCGCTCCAATGTATGGCCGCCGCTCACCGCTGTCGCGCTTAGACCAATGTCGTGGCTGAGCCGTTTTACTTCTTGGCGACCAAGTCCTTATGGTCGGGCAAGCTCGGGGCAGCCGAACATGTTCTCCGAGTGACACGTGGAGCGCTGTACAGCTGACAGGTACTGGCAGTTGAACGTTATCTTTTCACACTTATTGTTAGGGACTTACGTCGGGCTTATACTTCTTGGCGACGAGGTTCTTGTGGTCGGGGAACCTGAGCTCGAGGTCGGACTCGGGTTCTGGGCAGCCGAACATATGCTCGGCGTCACACATGCAGCGCTGAGATAGCTGGTACTCTCGGCTGAACGCCGCCGTATTCTCGAACTCGATGAGACAACCTTGGTCTTCTGTAATCGATTTATTTCCATGATAATTTATATCAGACATATTAGTTTTTTAGGGTTTCGTACCAAAAAGGTAAAAAAGGAGATTAATAATGACAATGGCTCGAGATGATGGCTGGTTTGATAAATCATTGATTTGTTAAAACTTCTTTGGGCGGAAATTATTGTGTGTGTCCAGATCGAAATCGACCAAAATTGGAAATAAAAAGTCATCAAAAATGTTGAAGTGGGGCCATGAGGTCGCGGAAAGAGCTACGCCTGTAGTGAGGTACAGTAAGGTCAGCTCACCAGTATATCCGACGGGGCAGGGATTGGGTGGATTGCAGTAGGCCGGCAGTACGGCGTCGGTCTTGACCATCTGGCGGTTGGGGACCATCCCTGGCCTCTCCTGGCCCTTGGCGGCACCGCCGGTCACGTACTGATGACCCCAGAGGGAGCTACATAGAAAAAAGTGTGTTATAAGCCTGATAAGATTCTATTTTGCTCTTGTGTCCCTTCATATGGTTTACATATACATATAATGGTAATGTGAGTGAGGATCTATGTCATAGCCAAATTAAATGCATACTACTATTAATAGGTTATATTAATGCCTATAAACTCGGTTGGAACTTTAATTGATATCGATACGTCCAAAATTAGTTCTAGATAGGATATGGATCGGATATTATTTAATATTGCACTTAATTTCAACATTTAGATAGGATTCTTTAGGTTCGTAGTACCATGAATTGAGTGTTCGCTATGTATAGGATGACCTACCTGTGTTGCAGGTACTCTTGGTCACGCAAGCTCGGACTAGGGTCGCCATTGATCAGCAAGTCGTAGTCCAGATGACCATTCTCCAGAGCTTTGGTGGCGCGCGCCATGAGCGCTAGATGGCGCTCGCTCTAGGGAAACTTCAGGTATCCTGACAAACTCCAGGTCTGGTGCTATGAGCGCTCGATGGCGCTCGCTCTAGGGAAACTTCAGGTATCCTGACAAACTCCAGGTCTGGTGCTATGAGCGCTCGCTATGTATAGGATTACCTGTGTTGCAGGTACTCCTGGTCACGCAAGCTCGGGCTAGGGTCGCCATTGATCAGCGAATCGTAGTCCAGCTGCTCATTCTCCAGATCTTTGGTGGCGCGCGCCATGAGCGCTAGATGGCGCTCGCTCTGGGGAAACTCCAGGTAGCCCGACGCCGCTTCGTTAAACTCCTTGCCCATTCGCTCCACCACTTCCCGAAGTAAAGCTTCAGTTAGCATGGGCTCCTGTGCAAAAACAAATTTTCGTGAGGACTTTGAAAATTATCTAGTTTTTTTATTAGCAGTATTCCCAACCCTGCCAGGCAATCATGGTCGCGCGATAAACGATAAATCACCGTGCCGTCCCTATCGCACTTACAAATAGTGCGATAGGGACGGCACGATGAGTTATCGTTTATCGCGTGACCATGATTGCCTGCCTGGTATAAAATAGTATCAATGTAAATTTAGATCTTGTCGTGATGTAATTATGAAATAAGAGGTAAGTAGGTATAGTACCTAACTAGTGAAAAGATACAAACCTTTTCCCCAATAGAACCATGGGGGATAAACCCCATTACCCCGACGATGCTTATCGCCAAAACCAGAGTTTCTTGGGGGCCCATTCCGAATCTGCAAAACAAAATGGTGATGGCTCAGGTACACATGAACAAACGCAAGTCATACAAGTTTAATTGTCATGAGGTCATTGAGTATATGACAGTATCGGTCCACACAATGAAACTATGAGAAACAGTTTTAGAACAAGAAATACGAAATTGTAGATTTTGTAGAAAATATCAAGTGAGTCTTTGGGACAACAATGACAGCATCATAGCCTATAACAGTCGACTTCTGATTCTACGGGTGTTCCTGAGAGCACCGCTGGAATGATTTTTAAGGGTGTCTATAAAATAATAGTACATTACGATACAAGTGCGTAAAAAAGGAAGTTCGAAACGAGTGGCGATAAATTAAAACACGACCGAAGGGAGTGTTTTAAATCGACACGAGTTACGAATTTCCTTTTCGCACGTGTATCGTACGACGTTTTTCAGTACAGATGAGCCTCCGAAGTTTCGACCTGGCATATAATGAACCACTTCTCGCACTAGTGCGTAAAAAAAACACCATCTGTACTGAAAAGTCATTTACTTTTATTAGGTATGTAAAACTGCATCTCCCTGCGTCCTGCTGCTGGCGCCCATGAGCGTCCCAGTGCTTAGTTGTTTCTAGAAACTATTTGTATCTTGTAAGTACTTTTTACTATAATAAGTATAGAATTATCGAAATTTTTAATAAGTGATTAGTACATTTTTTATGTCCGTAAGCGTCCATTAATAAAATATAAACTAGCACTCCATTTTACGCCTTTTTATGTTATCTCTCAGTTTATTAAATAAAAGCATTGTAATCGTAACATCTCGTATTAAAACATTGCTCACGATAGTTTGATCGTATTCTGCTGTCTTACATCACGCCCGAGACACATCAATCATAATTAATTGGTTACAGTTCATCAAAAACATAAATTAGTCATCGGTTGCCTAGCGAATAGCGAATCTTGCAGATTGTCTGAGACAAATTAGATTCAGTTTTTTGCACTAGATGAAGTTGTATTAGTCACACGAAGCACATGATTAGATAAAAAGTTCGTGGAGATGCAAATATAGAAATATAGTTACACACATATACAAATATAGTTACATAACAAAAATGTAGGAAGGCCCATTTAATAAATTAATAAAAACAATTCTTTGGATGTAGGTAGGGCTGCCATCTCGAATTTCGCCAAACCCGGACAAAGATACAAAAAAACCCGGACATTTGGCGTAAATCGCATTTTTTCCCCGGACGAGTCGGAATTTATTTTTATAAACCTTGAATTTTTACCTTTAATTTTCATGCATTTATTTTTTTAATTTCACATAATGTGTAATTTGTGTAATGTGTAATTTTCTTACAAAAAAAAATTGTCTCTTTTTAGGTTACTAAGTTACTAGGTCAAATGGGGTATCGTTAGAAATAGCTCAAATTGCACATATCAAATTATTTCTTATAATTCTTTAGTTGGAGAAAAAAAAAGAATTTTGAAGGAAAATGTAAAAAAAATACCGTTCTTCCCCCCTTATCTCCAAAGTTTACCAACGAAAAATTGTGAAAATTTTACGATAAATATTACAGGAAAAATTAAATTTTGGAAACTTTTCTTTAATTGACAAAAAACTTTTCCATTTCAACTTTCAATTTTACCACCCTCGCATATTACATCCATATCGTATTTCAAAATTTTATCTAAAACGTTATCTTTCAAATAAAGAAAAAAATGTCGAAATCGGTTAACATTATAAAGAATTATCCCTGAAAAACCATCATACAATACAGGTCGCGCAAATTAGCTAGAAAATTCACCGAGAGACGGCACTATACTATACACAATAATGCTCATTAGTACCTATACTTCTAGTCAAGTCATTATATCTACATACCTACTTATATATGAACTGAGATTTTTTAACCATTGATGTAGGTAATATTTTTTCTATTATGTAAACAGATGTGCTGATAATACTTAAATTCAATGGGGTGCTTCCTTACGTGAAAAGTGTCCGTGCATACTCCCCGCCCGGACGGCCCCCGGACGGCCTTCAAATCCGGGGAAACCACGGATAATTGTATTTTTACGTGCCCATGTGCAATTGTGCATATTTCTGCCAGTAATTATTTGCAATACCTACATCCTTCATAATATTTGCAGCTATATTAGGTAATAACTATGTACAGCGAACTGAATATAAATTACATGGACACTGGTTTTCTTCCAGCTAAACGTACATAATGCGGTTTACGTTTTCAGCAAACATCTCTGCAAAGATATGACGTCAATCAATCAACTGATACACGGATTAACATGACATAACATCATTGTTTGATGTTTTTATAATAATAAAAAAACGGTCCCAATCCCCATTGTAGCCGCCAGTGGGTGTTGGCGATTAAGATGTTATCAACAGTTTTGTCCATCGGCATCCTTTGAAATATGTTTTTATAATTATTTAATTATTCCCCTCACTTTTCATAATAAAAACTATTTGTCAGTCCAATATGTGTGATATGGTTGAAGAAGGATTATATAATTAAGCTTCATACCGTCATACATTATTATTTACCATTGCAGATTTTATTGATCATGATTTAGCGTATTTTGATTTAACAAACATTTTTGTTGGTTAATAAATAAGAAACTGTTGTAACCATTACATCGATAAATTGTATCATATTCCATCAATCTATGTAGCTTCAATTTTAAATCAACCTTATAGACAACATACATTGCCCTAGGTACCTACCTACATGTTGGTTGAAAACGTGAAATCCAGTACCTTTATATCGTAAATAGCCTAACAAACAGCAGATTAGAAAAAAAAAGAATCTTTCTTGACGTTTTTACCCATAGGTAAATTGAACATTATGAATATTATGATAGGTACCCAATATTATGTTGCATATTTCCGCAATTCAATTTGAACATACCCAATATGACATTATTGTTAATTACCTTTTCTATCTACTTTGGATAGAACCAATAAACTAGCACAACAAATGTAAACCTTCCCACCTAAGACTTTGTAGGACCTTCTTGTACATATTATGGCGATGTCCGCGCATTTAACTATCAGAAATCGAAATGCGACTCCGACTGTAGCGCAAAGTAAATACCGGTTTGAGGTCCCAGTCCGAGCGTGCCATAAACAAGGCCCAGACATCGCATAGGCTCCAATCAGTGTGTTAGGACGGCTGCATACTTATTGGAAGAATATCTAAGAATGAAATAAACTCCTACATTTTTGTGTAACACAAGAAACCTACATAATACCTAGAAACCTGGCAGGTTAACGTGGCAGTACGAGTATGTCGCCACGACATAAACATACGTATTTTTCTGATGACTTATGTCATTAATAATATAGGTCTTAGTCTATCTTGTGGCGACATAATCTCGCACCAATCGTGTGCTAGCCCTGCTCATGAGCTGATGATTTTCTCGCACAATAACCCTTGATACAATGCCTCAATGACCTATTTTAGATTTAAGCTACTAGTAGTAAGCTACTACGATGCTACTGGTAGGTATAGCCTGAAAAAAATAGCGAAACTACTTAAACATCACAGTCTAACCAAAATGATACACTACATTCCTGCAAAACTGTACGTAATATACAAAACAAATATGATGTGGTACCTACAAAATTTAATTCAATATTACACCTGAAAAAAAAACGATTTTGGGTATTAATCTAAATATAATATGGGCGGGCGCTCCACGCAATTCACTGGTGGCCGACCGGGCAGTCAAATCCCGGTGTTCAACTTACTAGACTACAAATGATAAAAATACGAATGAAAAACACTTCATACAATAATTTGATTTGTTTCTTGTTGTTGTGAATTGTGATATAGTGTGCAGAGCCTGCGACTCAAGAATGAAATTAAATTTGTCACTGCGGCTACTAGGGTTAGTAATAAATCGAACAGTGGTTGAGAAGGAAATGTGCGGCTGGCCTTAGGATCGACACACAAACGACATGTAATATAGCACCGTCCATTCACCAGCGCTCATTCAAGCTTTCTACGGAGCCTACGCTACGATGTAAAGATTTGATTGCTAATATTAGCATATACATTTACAGCGACACGATTGAGCGGCGCCTACCGCCTGCTAATCATTTTTAGAATCAACGGATAGGTTCGATTCTATAGCCACTATAATTAGCTTATAAAATACAATCAAAATAATATCTCACTAGTAATGGTTGCTCAGAAATTTGACGTACGTATGTCGCCTGAAACAAAACATTATCAAAAGTAATAATAAAATAAAATAAAACCTGAAACTAAGTTAGCTATCAAGAAGTAAGTAAGTAATAGAAAAAAAGTTCATAATTATATCGAACATCGGGTCTTATTAATTTACATTAACATATCGATAAACACAACACATTAATATAAACAAAACTTTTACACATTACTGTCCAGCCTTTTTATGGGCTGATAAAAATAAAGCCTGTTAAAAAGTGATTACTAAATTGAATAGGCGTATTGTATGGCGGCGCTCGTAGAATATGGCGTGGCGAGCACCTGCGCGCGCGCCGGCCGTGGGCGGGCGATCTGTCCGCTCGAGCGCGTCCTCCGCCCGCGCGCAGGGACCGGAACCGCTTACCATAACCGGGGTTTTTCATAGGCTTATTTTAGAAGTTGTTTTAAAAACCCCAACCATAATGGTAACCTTTTGTAAGGGTGACTGTTTGATAGGGTAAGCCTATCTGATACAGTTAACTTAAATAACCTCTAACGAAAACCAAAATCAGTCTTAAAGGTTACCCTATCATTTTAGTTATTAAACCGTTTAAGCAACTTTAATCTCTGCGCACATTGAAATTCAACTTATTATTGAATAACCATAGCGAGTACAAGCTCATACGTATCGTCTCTAAACAAGTTTATGTCGATTCAAATAACGTAGTTTTATGTCGATTCAAACAATATTGGACTTTAAAACCTTACACTAAAATTTAAAACATAACTGACCTGAATTATCATAGTGTGTTTTGGCATTGAATGCATTCGTAGCGCGCGCCGGGTCGTTCTATTGTTTATCTATCTTACCTGTGCGTTTCCGAACAATTCTAGTTTTAGCTTTTTAAAGATCAACCTTTTGTTTGGCCGTCGGACGGTCGGACCATCTCAGCAAATACGCTCATATTCGAGAGCAAATTTTAGTAAAGAACTAACTAAAAAAAATATTGTGAAAGAACAAAGCAAATACTTATATCGATATCTTACGATTAGATAATTGAAAACATCTTCTCAATTGGGCTTTGTTAAAAATGTCAAAATAGCTATTTATGCAACAAGTGCGGAAAGTAGGTGATTTCTGATGAGTGTCATATAAGCCGATACGAGTCGGAATTTCGGAAATCATCTTTGCGCACATGTTTCAAAGTTTTCAAACAATGCTTTACTTTGCATTGTGCGAGTAAATAAAAAAACATAATAAGACAAAATACTTTAGTAATTATTAAAATTAAAAGTTATGTTAGTACAATTTTCGAATTTGAAAGACATTGGTTTTATGGGACTTATAATAGTAAAGTTCAAAATAAAATAAAAAAATTGAAAATTAAAAAGCACTAGTGCGGAAAAGTATTACTTTCCACACGATTTTTATGGGGACTGATAGTGAAGTTAAAGTTAAGTTTAACTTCACTATCAGTCCCAGTCATCAGTTAAGTTAAAGTTAAAAGCAAAATAAAAAAAAATGTTAAAAGCACCAGTGAATATTGTGGAAAAGTACCTACTTCTTTCCGCACAATTTTGCTTCATAGAAAACTCACTTTTCGAGCACATACATTCTAATAGCTATTTTTATGGGACTAATAGTGAAGTTCAAAATTTAAAGAAAAATGAAAAGTAAAAAGCACTAGTGCGGAAAAGTACTTTCCGCACGATTTTGCTTCATAGAAAACGCACTTTTCGAGCACATACAGTGCTATTTTTATGGGACTGATAGAGAAGTAAAAAATTAAAAAAAAAAGTAAAAAGCACTAGTACGGAAAAGTACTACTTTCCGCACGATTTTTCTGGGATAGACAGTGAAGTTCAAAATTAAAAAAAAAAAATTAAAAGTAAAAAGCACTAGTGACTAGTGCGGAAAAGTAGGTACTACTATCCGCACAATTTTGCTTCATAGAATACGCACTTTTCGAGCACATACATTGTAATAGCTATTTTTATGGGACTGATAGTGAAGTCCTAAATAAAATAAAAAATTAAAAGTAAAAAGTACCAGTGCCGAAAAGTACTCTACTTTACGCACGATCTTACTTTATAGAAAACGCACTTTTGTAATAGCTATTTTTATGGGACTGATAGTGAAGTTCAAAATTAAAAGTAAAAAACACTAGTGCGGAAAAGTACTACTTTCCGCACTTCTCGAGCACACATACATTATAATAGCTATTTTTAATACAGTTGCTCAAAAAGTGCCCGTTTTTTGGCTGTTTAGCGTGCGAGAAGTTGTATTTTACGAACTAGTGCGTAAAAAGTTTATACGTTCCATTTTACGACTACTTACCGAGCTGTTTTCATATTAGTCTAGTTTACTAAGACAGAATAAAACTATAAACATATTATTAAGTGATTAATATTTAAAACGTTAATATTTCATATGTAATGGTTTACTTTTAGTCATACTAAACATAATTTATAAAATGGTTTATACTTTGAAAAATCGGTCATAATGAGTCGTGTAAACAGAACATGGTTGGAACGAAACGCGTCTTCTACTGTCAAAGTAGAGGCGTCTACCATGTTTTAACTTAATGCACGTTCAAAAAACCTCAATATGTTACGCGATTTGTCATAATTATTTTACGTTATTTGCAATACGTCGGGGCATAAATGGATCGATTAAATTAAAATGTAGTTGTACATTAAACAATCGTCCCAAATCGTAAATGTTTATGTTTTTATGGCACCCAATGAAATAAATTATGTTATAGGTAGATGAATAGCAAACTCGAAAATATGCACGCAAGTTTAAAAGCTTCAAAAATACGCCTTTGAATTGTCAAATAATCCGTCAATGTCCATGGGAAAATTGATAGTTCGGATTGTTTTATTTCGTTGTAAGTAAGTAGTAGTGTTTTTTCGCAACTGTATTAAAAAACGTCGTTCGTCACACGTGCGAGAATGTCATTCTTCACTCGTCCCGAGTATGCCACTCGCGTGCCGTTCGTGGCAAAATGTCTCGGGACTCGTGAAGTAATGACATACTTCTCGCACTTATAACGAAATGTACTATTTTATGAGACTCATAGCGAAGTTCATAATAAAAAAAAAATTTAAGTAAAAAGCACTAGTTTGAAAAAGTACTACTTTCCACACGATTTTTCTGGGACGTATAGTGAAGTTCAAAATTTAAAAACATTTGAAAAGTAAAAAGCGCTAGTGCGGAAAAGTACTACTTTCCGCACAATGTTGCTACATAGAAATCGCATTTTCCGAGCACATACATTATAATAGCTATTTTTACGGGACTGATAGCTAAGTTCATAATTAAAAAAAAAAGTAAAAAAACCCTAGTGCGAAAATGTACAACTTTCCGAACGATTTTTCTGGGACGGATGGTGGCCTTCAAAATTTAAATAAAATTGGAATATAAAAAACACTAGTGCGGAAAAGTACTACTTTCCGCATGATTTTGTTTTATAGAAAACGCACATACATTGTTATAGCTATTTTTATGGGAGTGATAGTGAAGTTCAAAATTTAAAGTAAAAAGAACTAGTGTGGAAAAGTACTACTTTAAAAGTACCTACTACTTGCTGCACGATTTTGCTTCGTAAAAAACGTACTTTTCGAGTACATGCATTGTAAACGCACTTTTTGAACACATGCATTGTTATAGTTTTTTTTATGAGACTGATAGTGAAGTTCAAAATAAATAAAAATTAAAAGTAAAAAACCGGCCAAGAGCGTGTCGGGCCACGCTCAGTGTAGGGTTCCGTAGTTTTCCGTATTTTTCTCAAAAACTACTAAACCTATCAAGTTCAAAACAATTTTCCTAGAAAGTCTTTATAAAGTTCTACATTTGTGATTTTTTTCATATTTTTTAAACATATGGTTCAAAAGTTAGAGGGGGGACGCATTTTTTTTTCCTTTAGGAGCGATTATTTCCAAAAATATTAATATTATCAAAAAACGATCTTAGTAAACCCTTGTTCATTTTTAAATACCTATCCAAAAATATATCATACGTTGGGGTTGGAATAAAAAAAAAATTCAGCCCCCACTTTACATGTAGGGGGGGTACCCAAATAAAACATTTTTTTCCAATTTTTATTTTTGCAATTTGTTGGCGTGATTAATATACATATTGGTACCAAATTTCAGCTGTCTAGTGCTAACGGTTACTGAGATTATCCGTGGACGGACGGACGGACGGACGGACGGACGGACGGACAGACAGACAGACATGGCGAAACAATAAGGGTTCCTAGTTGACTACGGAACCCTAAAAGTAGGTACAAAACCTTGCTTGCTGTAAAAACCTACTTCATTTTATTCCCTTATAATATACTGATGAGTACGAGTAGGTCAATAATTGTACTATCAAATACAGAAACTAAATGACGTACATGTCAAATGGTAATAACGACGCAAATTCGAGTGCATGCGTCTGAGACAAGCTCTATCTATAGCAAACCAGTTTAAATGTAGAAAGACAACAAGGAACGGATAAAGCTTACCATAACTCAATGAAAACAGGTTTTAAAAACCCTATCGCGATAGGGTTTCGGAGTTAACTTAGTTAGTAGTTATGGTAACCTCATAGTAACAGATTCAATAAGCTTACCGTTTTAAAAGGTTACCTTTAAAAAAGCTTACCGTTTTATTTAGTAAGAAAATTGATTGGGTAAGCAAATTGATGAAGTTAAGCCTAAAAAGGGGTTTTCCGGTCCCTGCCCGCGCGAATGAATCGTGAACGCGGTCTATCGATATCGATAAAGGCCTGTAATAAACTTTTACGTACCTAAGGTTATACATATATAACCTTTAAAGTTTTATAGCCTATTTTGTTTATAGTTTTATAGAAGATCAACATCATCCAGCATGGAAAACAATATAAGCAAACAGGAGTGACCACATTTTAGTGTGTTCAAGCTTTATGCCATTAAGTCGCAGTACGATTTAAGCAGTCACAGACTGATGATATATTTGATTGGTATAAGAAATATCATATAGCGTAGTAGCATGTAGCGTTTTTATTACATACAAATTGCATGGGAAAAGTTTTGGATTTGTAGCTTTTCTACCTAAGCTAGATATTTTTGGTTCCATACCAGCTTTTGATCTTAGCTGTAAATCGGAACGATTGACGTAAAACCCTGCCGGAGGACACCAAAATTATATACTTATCGATAGGTTGCTTGTATCGACAACACGCATCACTATAAAGACCGAAACAACCAGTTTGCATGCGGGGGCGCCTAGATAGTGAAATGTAACTTTTATTCCATACTTAAGTATCTGAACCGATGAGCGTCGCATGCGCACTACTGTTGTTGTGTTTGACTTGTATCTTGAGGTAATACTTGATGTTTAGAGGAAAAACTTTTTTTATTCCCTTCAGATGACGTGGGCCTCGTCTTTAGTAGCGGATATCAAAAACATTTTTCACGCAATAAAGAAGTCATTAATGTTTTTAGTTAACTATATGATTTACTTTTTTGTACAAAGACATTAAAAAAACTTTTCCATACGTACTTATAGAAAATTATACTACCGTGTATGTACAGTAGAGCAAAGTGCCTCAGTTCTTTAACACTTATGTTTACTCAATTCTATGGCACTTCTGAAAAGAGGTACTAGTCTCGCGAGATGTGAAAGGTCAAATTATCACTTATGTCCTTTTACACCGTAACGACACGGAACATGTAAGGTAAAATCTCGACTGGGGAACAATTGTAATTGATCCACTTTTTCCATTATTAATTTATTACATTATCAAGTTGAGTTCCACATGTGGAACTCAACTCAACTCAACCCACTCAACACGCGTGCCATATATAACTAATGAAAACATTGTAAAACATGGAAAAAAATAGATCAGTTGCATTTGTCTCCCAGTCGAAATTGCCCATTTTCTTTAGGGCCACACCTCCTTCCTTTATGTAAGTGACTACCCACTTCAGTCACTTAAAACAACGAGATTTTGGTGAAATGTATTATTCATAATTTAAAAATTGCGATGTCATATTCTGAGCTCGTCATTAGGTAAATAGTTAGTTTTGGTCTTGCCTAATTACCTTTACCAACCAAATCTATCTCAGTCAAGGATGAGTTATGAGATAGGTACTTTAATTTAGTAGAATGTGTATTTTTTAAGATATCCGGCTAGCAAATAGCAACATTTGACCAAGTGTTAAAATTTGCTTCGATATTCTAACAAGATTCGATTTATTGTGAGCGTCAGAATGGCGGGTGTACATCAAGCAATCCTGGTGTGGTATACGTCAGGAGTTAGTGCTAGCAATGTGCCAAATGTGCGCCAAAATTCGAGCAATGTGCTCTTTGAACTCCAGAGATATTTAAGAAATTAATGACACCCGCCATTCTGACGTCAGGTTGGCGGGTGTACTTCCAGTTCTAGCTAATGGCTGCTTACTCGAGGGTGAAAGTACTGCCTAAGGTTAGTGCTCGCAATGTGCTTCCACATGTATGAAACACACACTAATTCAGAGAGCCGTTGAAGAGTAATATGGGATTGAATAAATATATCTATAACGCCTGCTGAAATAAAATAGCAATGTTCATTGCCTGCAATGCAGCATTAACATGCAGGCGCTTTTCACAAAAAAGTGATACTCATAGATATATTTATTCAATCCCATATTACTCTTCAACGGTTCTCTGAATTAGTTTGTGTTTCATACATGTGGAAGCACATTGCGAGCACTAACCTCAGGCAGTACTTTCACTCTTGAGTAGGCAGCCATTAGCTAGAACTGGAAGTACACCCGCCAACCTGACGTCAGAATGGCGGGTGTCATTAATTTCTTAAATATCTCTGGAGTTCAAAGAGCACATTGCTCGAATTTTGGCGCACATTTGGCACATTGCTAGCACTAACTCCTGACGTATACCACACCAGGATTGCTTGATGTACACCCGCCATTCTGACGCTCACGATTTATTAATAATCAATTGCGATTTGTAGAAACCGAAACCAGGACTTTTTTTTTCAAAATGTACTTAGTATTTTTTAAACAGTTTGAGTACGGTAACAACAGCCATCAAATTTTTTAATATTCTGTTATAAATTATAATATTTTTTGTTTTATTTTGAAATAATAAAAAAATAATATCGTGAATATGGCTGTTAAAAATACAATACGCATTAAATACTTGGTATTTTCTTTTTTTAAGTTGTGTATATATATAGTTAGCCAAAACCTTTTAATGATATTTATCATATTTATATGCAACTTTACTTATCTCGTAGTGCAGATTGTGTAGGACTTCACTAGATCCTGTTGATCCGATAAATGTATTTGAACAGTCGATTAACGTACTGTTATCGTCAAAAGTATTAACTTATTTTATCAATGACGATATTTTTTTTAATTCATAAACGGTTCTAAACCTGCATTTTAGCTAATAATCTTAATCTGTCATGTTGACTTAAATATGTACTCATATGTAAGAAAGGGTTTGTTGTGAACTTATTCGTAAGTGTTTTGTGTTTTATGTATGATGTGAAATGTGAAAATGAAGTTTTCAAAATTTTATCTATACCGTTCAAACTTATGGCTCCCAAGCCATAAGTTCGAACAGTATAGATATATATTGATTTAAACTAACACGATCTTCACTCATATTATTAAATTAAAACGGGACTTAATCGCGTAAAACTTACGTTTTATATTTAACCCGACGTTTCGGACATCGTGATCGTCATCGGATGTCGTGAGTGTTGTATGTAGGCAGAGTGGCAACCCTAGCGTAAAAGTGACTGATGACAATCAAGTGCGGGTAGTTCGAAAAACTCGTACAGCTAGAAGATGTTGATACAACTCCCAGCCAGTCTACCCGTGACCACGGACGTAATGTCATGTCCGAAACGTCGGGTTAAATATAAAACGTAAGTTTTACGCGATTAAGTCCCGTTTTAATTTAATAATATGAGTATAGATATAATGTTATTTTGAAAACAAACATTATACTCGTAATTTAAGACGATACGATACAGGTCAATTCTCCATACAAACGCTCTCAGCTATTTCCTCCCTGGCTTTTGAAGATAGAGCAATGATTTTTTCAACACAGATTATTATTATTTTTATCTGTGTCGGACCGTTATGATTTTTTTGCTATTTTTATTTTAAAAGACGCTAGAGCCAATCAAAAATTTCTAAAAACGGCCTTTTTCAATATGGCTCAAAAAAGGTATGACTCAAGATCAGTAACAATTTGCCAAAAAATCTAAACGGTCCGACACAGATTATTTCATTGTTATTCAGATTCTCAAATTTCGTTCCGTTTAAATATGTTTTGAAGGAGGAAACAGTCGAGAACGGAACCTCGATTTTAAAGATTTTTTCGCAATATCTTTTAACTGAGTTGTTCTTAATGGACATTTTTTTTTCGATAAATCTAGTTAATAACACTGGTATATTTAACTGAAATTCCCAAATTGATAGGGGTACTCCTTTCCATTTTAGCATTTTCGCTCCCGTAGCGTCTTAATGACGATACAAATATGTAAGGTGCACTAGGGTAATTCCGAAAGTCGTCTAATTTCGAAAATCACACAAAAATCACCATTATTTCCATCATATCAAGATTCCCCTTTCGGAATTACCAGAGCATTTTTGTCATTCGGAATTACCCTAATGCACCTTACTACGTTATAGCTATGACTCGGACGTCTAAAATAATTTCCTCCCGGACCACCAGGTTGAATTCCTAAAATGTTGAAATCCCGAAACGTTGACTTTCCCAGAACTTCTACTTAGAATCGCTAGCTTTTTGGTCCTAATAGGAGAAAAAAATGTACCTTTGATGGTCATGAATTTCAGTCTTCAGACTGTATTTAACCCATTGCTGTAACGGGGAACAAAATTTTAAGGCTTTATGCTTCGAAAAGGCTCATCAGTGGAGTCTTGGAACTTAAATATGCCCTGAAACTATATAGCATGTAACAAAACTCAATAGGCTGCTTTGAGATAATTTCGACATAAAGAAATGCTCGGGTAATTTCGAAAGGGGAATCTTGATATGATGGAAATAATGGTGATTTTTATGTGACTTTCAAAATTAGACGATGTTCGAAATTACCCCAATGCACCCTACTTCAACAGCCGACAATACCAATACCCTGATTGCTATTTAAGCGGAAAAAATCGAAACTCATTTTTTTCGAACTACAAATTTTTTTCACTTGTATCACATTTAGGGTCATTAGTAACCCTATCAGCTGTTAAAGTATCACTCGGGACCTTTGCTACACCCTGTAGGTACCTACTGCAAATTCAACATTTTAGGGTTCACCATACCGCAAAATCAACTTTCTGCAAATTCAACATTTTAGGATTCAACAAGCTGCAAATTCAACTTTATGCAATTTGGACATAAAAAGAACTCAACATAATGCAAATTCAACATTTTAACATTCAACATCCTGCAAATTCAACTTTTTGCAAATCCAACATTTTAGGAATTCAACTTGGTGGTCCTGGAGGAATAATTTGGCTCTACCTATTGGGCAGTATCACATGAAGTATGACTGTACCTACAGATTGCTTATCAGATAGTTTTCTTATCGATTGTACCCCGCAGCATATTAAAACAAATGACCTGCTAAATGATGTCACTGATCGTGTCGCTGGTAAACTACGGTCTGTTTACGTAGTCGGTACGTGGCGGTACGTTTGCACATTTCGGTCACGTACGGAAGGTCCGGGTGAGATCGATTCTCGATCTACGTGTATTTTTCAGGGTTCAGTATTGGATAGAGAGCCAACTGGTGTAAATAATCTCAAAATCGACGCCTGATAGTCCTTCGACGTCATAAAATTACATTCGCATTTTTAACCAAAAGGTAGAAATACTCGCCATAAGAATTTTCGTAGGAACAAGGCATAATTTATTTATTTTATCTATATTTGCTATTAGTTTTTAAATAAATATATTAAACGTTCAATTTTGATAGTGAAATAGTCATTTTTTCTAATATGTGGCGGCTAAGTTTTGTGGCTTTAATGTACCTACTACTAAGTATACTATCTGACCATCACTTTCGTTATTGGAATAAAAAAAAGATTAAAATATATATAAAAAGTAGAACACAATACGATATTAATTGGATTTACGGGAGAATAGCATACTGGAAAATATATTACTATCTAACTACGGAACCCTGCGTGAGCAATTCCGACACACATCAACCACTTTTTTTAATGTTAATATGTTAAATGACTCATTAGTTTAAAATAGGTACTTTGTTTTAATGAATCATAGAGACCGCTATAGAGAATTAAATTGTCACAGAAGGTATTATGTAGGTAAGCGGTTACCCTCATTTTATGTAAAATGCAATTTCTCCTGCAACGTGTCCTATTTAAAGTTAGAATTATTTTCTCACTTTCTTCAATATTCAATTACAACAAAACGCACAGGAAAAACGTTACGTAGATATTTAATCAAAAAAGTAACACTTTGGTTAAGTATAGAGTGTTTTTATAACTTCAATATTAGCCATAATTTAATTAGAATAATATGTGTGAAACACACCTAACAAATCCTGGCGTGTAAAGCGTACTTAATAAAATATTGCCTCCTGCGTGTGGCATATTGTTCCTCTCTCTCTGTGAACGCCGCTCTGTGGCGAACCACACCCAAAAAATTTAGGTAAGCTTCACATAATTTAAGTTTAATTAATAATACAAAGTTTTATACAGTAAAAAAAGTTTTTATTGGAACCACCTATCTCTGGAACCTTTACATAATAAGGTCCCCGGGTTCGAGAACACAGAAGGTTGTTGATGTTTCAAACATGTTTCAAACACAATCTGCCCGCCATTCTCTGTAGGTAACTCGATGCGCGAGTCGGTGCAACAGGTGCCCAGCTGCCCAGTCAGCCTAGCCGAAGTTACATCATCTCCCCGCTACAGAAGACCGATCCGATAGGAACTGGTGGTGGGACGTTACTTACAAAGCGTAAGCGATTGTGTCGTTGGCTAGGTAGATACCCTGATTCAATTTTGGGATTATATTAAGTGATATATGCTCAAAGAAAACGAGGTAATAAGTTCATATTAAGTAAACATGCACATACGAACTCAGAACGCAGCAGACAGTCTATCCGGTCTAAAAAAACTACTGATAAATAGGAGCTCTTTTTATTCTCATATTAGCTTGGCGAGTATGAAAAAACTCGGGCTTTCGGGGAAGCTCAGGGTCTTCCACAAACCACTTCGTTCATCTATCTACCTCTCTATTTCTCGAATATACAATAGAGTGAGATAGTGACTATGAAATCACTTAGTTAAACGGAAACAGATTGCAATATCACAAGAGGTGCAGCGCGCATGCCCAGTGCCCAGTGCATCTCACTGATAAAATAAATACAGTCAAGTTATTAAGATGGGTTTAAGGTGCCAAAAGTTTGTATGTGTACACGAACTTAACGTAACGTATAGGCAATTTAATCATTTAGGCATTTTCAGAATTTAGGACACCCCAATTAGCGTTAGTTGTTATTAACTCGCTGTCAGTTTTGTGACGACAATTAAGCATAAAAATCTGTCTAAAAAATTACTTTTTTCACATTCTGAATATAATATAGATTATCGCTTAAAGTTAATGTAATTAACAGAAAAACCATATCTTTACCGAAATTTCATACTTAATTATCGTCACAAAACTGACAGGGAGTTATTTTTTGTTAACAACCTACGCTAATTGGGGGGTCCCAAATTCTGAAAATGCTCATTTACAGGTAACACAGCAATTCTCGAAATGTTTGTACATTTGGATCACGTCTCCAATTTTGATAAAAATTGGTAGGCTGATAGAGTCCATGATGCTGAGCCAGATCCACTAGGTTTCCCAAAATGTCCTAGGTTGTTTGTAGGAAAATTCCCTTTTTTGTTACCTAAAATAATAACAAAAAACCGGCCAAGAGCGTGTCGGGCCACGCTCAGTGTAGGGTTCCGTAGTTTTCCGTATTTTTCTCAAAAACTACTGAACTTGATAGGTTCAAAACAATTTTCCTAGAAAGTCTTTATAAAGTTCTACTTTCGTGATTTTTTCCATATTTTTTAAACATATGGTTCAAAAGTTAGAGGGGGGGGGACGCACTTTTTTTTCCTTTAGGAGCGATTATTTCCGAAAATATTAATATTATCAAAAAACAATCTTAGTAAACCCTTATTCATTTTGAAATACCTATCCAACAATATATCACACGTTGGGGTTGAAATGAAAAAAAATCAGCCCCCACTTTGACGGACGGACGGACAGACAGACATGGCGAAACTATAAGGGTTCCTAGTTGACTACGGAACCCTAAAAAGGAAGGTTTCATAAAATCTACCTAGGACATTTTGGGAAAATCGGAGACGTGATCTAAATGTACATGCTTTTCGGGAATTGGTTAACAACGTGTGTAGGTTAGGACCGTGAAACTCTGTCTTCGCCTATGATACGTAATATATTAAATTTAACGTAACGTATAACGTTTTGCAATAAAATACTAATTACATTGAACTTAACATAGTAATGACAAAGAAGGAAGGATTTTATACTTATCAAAACATTACTTACGCACAAGTCACGCGATCTAATCAGCGTGGCAATTATAATTATCACTGCTACCGCCAAATACATCAATATTTTTTTAAGATTTTCAGAAGTTACGTGTACAAAGTCTTGGAAACTATCTCTAATAATAGACCTAGGTGTGATTACCATGAGTTTTTAATAGGTACCTACATCGATAGTGGAACACCGCGGAAACTGATATTAATTGTATATATTGGATGTACTCGGGATGTCAGTGCATGGAGTCTAGCCGCCACGAGCACTCATGCCTGATGATGGGTCTCCATACTCTGCATATGACTCGAATTATATTTAAATATCTAAATATGTCTCACGAAAATCGTCTATAATTTCGATGATGTTTAGGCTATCAACTGACGTATTCTAAAAGGTCAAAAACTCGTGGTACCTACAGATATATAGTTTAAAATATAAGTATAGAAGGTTGTTATGTGTTGACTACTATGTTATCACAGTTGCACTGCGTGTAGGTAAGCTATAAAGGGACGCAGGGCGCAAGTGCAAATGCATCCGGGTGGCCTAGGACTACCTGTATCGATTTTATGGAGGACGAGTTAATTTCAGTTTTGTTTATTTTAGAACTATGTATTTGCTACCTTATTGCCAATGATTTTTGTGGAGCTCCTAGGTTTTAAAAACAATTTAGGCGGGTTACTTGTTAAATGAACTCGAAACAAAGCGAAGGATCTTAATATAACAATTACGAGTATAATGTTTTTAAGAGCGCTATGACAAAAAAAGGCGATATATTGTAAAATGCACAATATTTATCGACAAAATTGTACACTTTACTCATACTAAAAGACAGTGAAAGTACTTGTTTCAGTTAGAACATCTTATTAACTGTCGGTTAAATAAAAAACATATGAAAAAAAAAGCTTTTTCAATTAGTAATGATTGTTTTTCTGATGCTCGTTTAGGAAAAACCGCGTGAAGCACAGAATTCGGAGCTCTTATTATGTACAATTTGATAAGATCACTCTCATAAATGAGGTAAATTTAAGTTCCAAATATCTTGTACTTAAGGCCCATTAAACAATATTTATCATTTAATCCTATTGAGAAATTGAAAGTAAAACGAACTTTTTGTCTTGAAAATACATCGAAACAAGTGATCATTTCTCCGAAAATCTACATGTTATCGAAGTTATTTTAGTATATAAATAATCTGCACAATGTGCTTAAACTGCTGTTATCCATTTGTCGTTATAATATTTTATCATGATTTTTTGCCAATTTTTTGAAAACTAGCCTTCCTGTCGCTATTTTACCGGCGACGGACGCCTGCGATTTCAGTGCCGCGCCGGAGCTCGAGGAGGTAAGACGTATGTCGCTTTGGTCTCCGAGTTTTCATCGCAAACGTCGAGAATATTTATTGTTGTGTGGGTCGGACGCCTTGTTTCTACACGGGCTATCCTCGCATTGTGTGTGTGTAAACAGCGATCCTAAATCCGTTATTTGCTTTTGTAATACTTTGTTATGTTTAAATGTTAAAGTACGGTTGATATGATATGAGAAATTAGACGGATTAGATTAGAATAAGCGGACTGCTAACCAGTGTGTTCTGTTCAGACAATTCCGGTGAGTAAGTTGCCAAAGCTCAACGAGGCGAAGGCGATGTATTAGAACTATTAGAAGCGGCAATGCATACGAGTATGTAACACCTCTGGAGATGCATGCCCTCGGCGAATGCTTCTTATTAAACAGGCCCAGTGTTTGCTTGCCTTCAAAATATATATCACTTATTTGTCAATGTGTATCATGATCATGCATGCCGTTTTCAATGTTGTCTAAGACTAAATTATACTAAAATAGGTTTTATATTCCAGACCAATTTTCTGAAATACTTTGACACAAAAGTCGTCATTGTCGTAAAATACTGTCATTAAAAGTCTTAATGCTGACATTGCTAATCGTCATTGTCGTAAAATAGGTTTTATGCTGATTCAAAATTAATGACAATGTGGAATCTGACATTGCTGACTGTCACTTTGACACAAAATCGTCATGCAAAATAGGTTTTAGTGCTGATTCCAAAATTAATGACGTTCAATCTGACATTTTGTCACTCTGACACAAAAGTCGTCGTCGTTAACCTCGGCAGTTGTTTACGCCATTTTTGTCTAAAATTAGTGCTGATTTATGAATTAATTAATCGAGTTGACGCGCAAAGAAGCTTTAAATTTAGAATAACACTTGCCCTTGACATTAAAGTTCGATTGTTCGTACTCCACCCTCTCCTTACAGCTGGGAGCCTCCCTCAACCTGTTGCTTGCGACGCTGACGTGGCATACCTACTTGAGACTTATTCACAGTACGATTATCGTGTTACTGCCCAGTATAAATTTTGTTTAAACTCCGTTATAAGTATGAGTAATTGGAGATCACAAAACACTGGTTGTTGATGTGCGTGGCTTGAGGATTCAAAACCTTTGTAGGAAGTGACACGTCAAAAGAAAATAGGCACTTTGGTTTGATTGAACGTAAAGGTGCTTGATTTTATATTAGAACAAGACAGCTTAATAAATGAAAAGGCTTGTTAGTAAAGCGTTAAATTCTGGGTTAAAATACACATTGTAGGGACCTGTGAGCCATTGTATTCTGTATTAAATAAATATCAGTCTAAAGTATCACTGCACCTAATAATGTTATCACTGGCTGTATATATCCGTTTACTTAAGAATAATGAAGCAGGGAACCAAGAAGTGTCAGCGAAAAAAATGGTGCGCATTTGATAACTTGATTCTTATTTCTTATCTTAAACAGTGTTATGGAAAGCCTTAAATTGCGATAAAATAAAGTTAAAAAGTATCAAGGTCAAAGCTTAGAAAGGGAGAGAAAGAGACGTACTGACGTCACAGTTCTACTAAGATTCGTTAGGGGAATTATAATGAAATTAACTTACGTGCAGTTTGACCAAACTCGCAACAATAATGATCAACGCCACCGCAAGGTACATGCACTTGTTTTTGACTTTACTACCGATTAGTTTAAATTTTAAAGGAAATCCGCACTTGGTGGATATTTTGGAAATGTACTCACCAATTAAATAACGCCGGGCGAATGATGGCTCGTGCAGAAGCAGGGGATCGATGGAGTCGCGCTTGCGCGGTGCTTTTCTACGCAGTCGAGGGTCGCGACGTGCTCACGACACGATTTGGAAACAGTAGTCACGTTGTTCAGAACTTTCAGGATCTGCGGTAGAATTGAACTTGCAGGTCGTATGTTCAAATGTACATATGTTGAATGTGTTGATTAAATAAAGGTAATACCTAATATGTACTTAGATAAGTTGTTTAACAGCACCTGCCAAAATGGATACCCTAGTAAGCGAAAAATTGGAAAATTTGAACCATGAGCGTAGCGAGTGGGTCAAAACATGGAATCTTGAGCGTTGCGAGGGTGTCAAGGCACCAACGTTAAACAAATTTTACCACCGAGTGAAATACATTTTTTCACCACACCAAAAAGTGCGAAAAATACTAACTGAAAAACATCAAATTAAAATACATAATTAAAGGTACCTAGTTAGATAGTTACCTAAACAAAGTAGCATAAAATGCTACATTGTTGGCACCTTCCAACCAATTTTGACCCAACAGGGGTGTAATTCTTGCAAAGGACCTAATTAATTAATTATAAGCATAAATAATTAAGCATAACATTACATATTTACAATGAATGATTATTGATAACATTGCCATCTAGCATTATATACTGGAACTAAGTGACCCTACCAGTTGTACTTCCATGGTAATATGAGCATAAGCTGTAGTGTAAGCAAGTGCTCAACAGAGGGAGCCTAAATTACTTAGTGTCAGGAAGAATGTAGAGATGGCTCTGAGAGGCACATTACACTTGTTTATAGTTAAAGCTTTTCTGTGTTTGATAAGGATCCTAACATAAGGCGTGGGACTTTAAACATTTATATCAAAGTTAATACATAGTTATATGACAATTTTTTGATAGAAACGGACGACGGGTTAACACAATTTAACACCATTTTCTTTTTTTGACATTTTTATCTAGAAAAATAGTTTTACTCAATACTATGGATATTTACCATAAAATATACTAGCGATGTATATGCCATTGCAAACTTTTTTGTAGACCTATAAGATGGACACAATTTCACCATACAATGTTATTATGTAGCTCAAACGCTTCGGGCAGCTTTTAAACTAAAAGCTTTAATTAATAGAAATTGCAGCAGTGCACCTATTGTCCGACTCGTTTAGCAAATATCGTTTCAAAATCTTAACAAATGTTATACCTACTCGTAAAGCTTCCTCAAGAATCTCTTTATCCGTAGATGACACCCGAATGAAAAATGCGTTTAGTAGTTTAAAGATAAAGGTATAAAGATATTTTATTTTTGCATTAAGCATTATCAGATTAAAAATTTGGTATGCAAAAAAGGTACCTAAGCCTTCTTTCAGCTAAATACCCTATCTTCCCATAGTCTTGGGATATCCTGTATATTATTTACGCATAGTATTTGTCTAGCGCCCCATCTGGAGATAAAAGGCTTACGGAAATATTTCGTGTTTCCGCCGACTTGCGGCCATTGATTTTGTGTGAAATATTTATGTGACATCAAAAGTTATTGTGTTGCGCAAGTTCTTTGGCAAGAGTTGGCATAAGTATGTAACTAGGTAGTGTAGGTACATTAAATATTCATAAAGTTGACCCATAGAATCCCTTTCTCACAAACACAAGTTAACATGACAGATAATGACAAACGAATATTATCTAATTCAAGTTTATAAAGCTATCATGAATAACGAACGAATGATTGGATGAGATAGGTAATAATATCCGTTTGCAATAACTGTCATGATCATGATATTTACTTATTTCTGACTCACCCTCTGAAAATAAATGTCTCCATCGTAACGCAAGAACACTGTTCGTTCAAAATTGACTTGATAGATTAAACAAAAGTTCATAATGTTTACCATGTAGATGGGCATTTTCAAAAATTGGGACCCAAAATTAACAAAAATTTACTCGATGTCAGTTTTGTGACGACAATTAACCTTTTCAACGCATTTCCTCCCGTGTCAAAAAATGCCATAGACGCCAAAAAGTCAACTGGTGAAGAGCGAATATAAAACTTAACTGACAGTAGGAAAGTGGCTTTGATAACGTCCGCCATAGCCTTTTTAGTGGTCGTTGGCGTGGTGGGCACGACATCAGCACTCGACCACTTTAGAGGCTCTTGGCGTTGAAAAGGTTAAGCATGAAATTTCAATAAAAATATTGCTTTTGTGTTAATTACATAAACTATAAGCAATAATCTACATTTAGAACATGAAAAAAGTTGGTTTTTAGACAAATTTTATCCTTAATTGTCGTCACAAAACTGACATAGAGTTAATTTTTGTTAACAACTGTCACTCATTTTGGGTCTCAATTTCTGAAAATGCCCAGATACAATTTGAAATATATTGTAGGTACTTAATCATAATCATAATATCATTTATTGCACCATGGTTTAAAAGTTGTTACAAAACATACAAAGATAATCATGGACCCTAGTAGGGTGTTGCAAACATTTTTAACCGCCTTCCAAATCTCAAAGGAAGGGGTTATCAAGTCGTCTGTATGTTTTTTTATTTTTTTTAATGTTTGTTCCTCGATATCTCCGTCGTTACTAGACCGATTTTGAAAAATTTTTTTTGATTGAATGTATATGCATACAGATTGGTCCCATTTTTCTCAGAATCCAGTTCTGATGATGGGATCCTGGAGAAATCGAGGGAACTCCTCAAATCTGAAAGGCATATATGGTGATTTTTGTGTTTTTAAAGGAACAGCATGCAACTCCTCAAATCTGAACGGCACACTTATAGTGACTTTGGTATTTTTATAAGAACAGCATGCACTTACGTCCAGAACAGTGACATTTGGTGCAGTGGAACTGCTGATGAAGAGTGAGCCGCCCCTGGTTAGAGTTCCGTTCTGATAATCATTCTCATCTGTAAGTAGGTACTTCAGAATCATCCAGATTTCAAAATTGGTTCAGAAATGACGGAGATATCGAATAACAAACATTAAAAAATGTACAGACGAATTGATAACATAATCCAACATTTGAAAGTATTTATCACCAGAATCCCAAAGGAAGGCGGTTTTTTTTTTCTTAAAAATTATCTTAAAATTAGTAAATATCATAAAGATTAACCTACCTACATATTTTGGTAGGTTCTTTCTATGATTCTTAGATCAGATATGATACCTACATCAAAAATTGTTTGCACAATTTAATAATAAATTCCGAAGCAAAAATTTTTCGTGATATAATAATTTTTGCTCTGCAAACGTTATTTGATTACAGAATAATTTCCCAAACGGTTATTAGCAAGTTATAAAGAATCCTCGGCGGAAATTACAAGCTTGCTGGATTAAGTCCCCGCTCGCAAGGATCTTAGCTCCGGAAACACGTGTAGAGTACCTACCTTATACGTATAAAACAGCCATAAGATGGCGTCGTTGGGAAAATAACTGCTTTTTTAAAAATAATTATTATATTTAGGACATTCTTACACAGATCCCACGACAAGTCCCACGGTAAGCTCTAAAAGGGTTGTGTTTATTTTATTTTTATTTGTTTTAGGGATAACAAACAACTATACAATATATAATTAGGTACATATAGAAGTACAATCAAAATCACAGACGACGATATACATAACTATTTAATGTATAAATACTTACTTAAATACATAGAAAACAACCAAGTCTCGAGAACAAATACCTGCGATCATGCAAATAAATGCTGTTACCGGGATTCGAACCTGGAAGCCATCGGCCTAGCAGGAAGGGTCACTTATGTCACTGCCCACTAGGGCGGGCCAATATGACTATATGACATAATCTGTAAACATCATGGTTAAACCATGTTTAAAGAATCCTTTTTATACCTAAATATGTGCATAGTTCTCATTGTCATTTTATGCGTAGTAATTTTCTTCCTGTTATATAATTTTTTCTGATTTCTTCCCGTAAAACGTTAAAAATAAATTTCCAGCGGCGTTAATCAATTATGAGTGAATCGTTTAGGTAATTTCGTTACTCTTAAACATAATTTGATGAAATAAATTTCAATTTTCCCGGTTCGTAAAGTATAAATCATCACTTTGGTGGCGGTAATAGAGGATGCAAACGGGGCGTAACAGTTTAAATAACTAATATTTAAATGATTTATATAAGATTTACAATCTTCATACTAAGAATCAATTTTTTAGCGCCACCTATTATATACTATCATAACTACACTGATGATGCCTACAAATTTATTTTTTTCAAAATGTGAATTGACCTGATATCATGATATTAAAATAAAGAAGCATGTCATTTTTCTTATAAAAAATAAAAACACGCAGAAATATTTGGGGAAAATAAGATTTTGGCCACTTCCAGGCTGCGAAACAGCGCCATCTAGTAGTAAGCCTAAAAGGTCTATACATTTCAGGGGTACGCTTTTTTGTATGGGCTTTGTCTGTCCCGGTATTATATCGTCCTTGATTTAAATTAACGAAATGTTAAATATTTTCATCGCGAAAACCATTAGTTTAACTCGTGCTCACACGTTATTACTTGTAATACATACTTGCCTTCTGATGAACATATGTGCTTATTACCTACTGCAGAAATGTAGATGGCTTATTATTATTACTGCAGAGATGTAGGCGGTCTTAGTAAATACAATATTTTTAAGAAAAAAAACTAACTTCTATATATTGCGGAGGCTGGTAAAAGATGCTTGCGAATGTTTGATTAAGTATGTAAAAATGCAACTGTTAAGAAAAAAGAAACTGCTAAGTTTTAATTTTGGATGATTTACCACTGAAAAATGACATAGACATAGACATCATTTATTGGTAATAACATATTACAGGTCACAATTGGTACTTATTTCTACATATCTTATATCTACTGTACAATTATTGCATCAATTAAATATTAAATTTATTTCCTTTATTTATTTTGCTTCTTAGGTTAAGCTTTTTATAATATGAATATAAAAGTAAAATACAAAAACACATACAAAAACAATATAAAAAATATATAAACACATTATAAAAAACCTAACCTAGAGTGCCGCCAGCAGCGGGGCAGGGCCCAAGCTGCCGGTGGTTAGGGCTGCAGAGAGAGGAACCGTCGAACTATCCGCGCTGTGTCCAAGATCAAATTTATTATTATTACATATTACATTATTCTTTACAGTCAATAAATTCTTTAAAGTTATAGAAGCTTTTCTTGATGAGCCAACATTTTAATTTATTCTTAAATGAACTAAGAGTTTCAGATTTTATGATATATGCTGGCTGAATATTTAGATTTTATTTATTTCTACTCCCATTCCGTGTTATTCCTCATTTACAGGATCGATCGTGCATAGATCTTTAATACCTACTTAAAAAATGTCAAGAAGCATTTGTAGCAGTTTATTTTTGTGTTTTAACGTTATCAATTCGTAATTGTATTTGACCTAAAAAGGACATTTTCCTTAAAGTTAACGGAAATCAATAAAAACAACAACAATGTTTTATGTAAAAACAATAACCCGTTATGAAGGGTTCGACACGGGGAACATTGGAATTACTTCCCATTAAGCAAGCTAAGCCACAGGCCGACACTTACTCGAGTAAAAGTTAAAGTCAGGATTAATTAAAAAGTAACTGACGAGGGTAAACCGGTGAAACGGTTCCACGTCATTTGGGTGGCATGTTATGAAAGGCTGTGCCGAATTAATAGTTTTATTAATATAGCGTTTTTAAACTCGCTTTTTAATAAACCTTCAAATCAAGAGTGAACAGGCATCTTCTGGGCGAGCTCACTCCATCGTAGGCCACGTCTTTGCCTTTGGCTAGTCTGTGGCCAAGAGTAAGCCCATTTATAATTTAAAAAAAAAAAACATTAGGAAGAAATCCATTGATTCATCTTCTGACACATTATGCGAAAAAATACGTAGGTATGCATACTAAATAGAAAAAAACTCTTTATTTACATGAACATATTTACATAATTATATAAGAAACTAAGACTAAACTTAAAAGCTAGCTAATGTCTAAAATAGGCCCTTGAGGCATTGTACCAAGGCATAATTACTTCTATACATATTTGATATGTTGATAATTTTCCTGTTTGTTAAATAAACAGTACTGTTCTGTATATGAATCAAATATTGAAATGAACATTTGTTGGCTATCTAGATAGAGTAAGACCAAGACGGAATAAGGTACAATTTCGACTGGGGGACAAAAGCAACTTACACTTTTTTTCCTTGTTTTACAATGTTTGCATTATTAATTATAGTGTCCACTGATTACACGTGGCACGGTGTTCAGTGGATACATGTGGAACTCAACTTACTTAATAGTGTAATAATGGAAAAATGGATTAGTTACAATTGCCCCCCAGTCGATATTTGCCCCGCTGTACCTTAAACAAAGTTGTGAACTACTTTGATAGCCCCGCCTGTGTTCCGTGCTTTAAATAAAAGTCATAAATTCAATGATGTTCAAAACAACATTTTCACGGGCCGGGCGACATTGATAAAACTAATATCGCTGCTGAATAACCTAGGTATGAATATTTTTAAATTAAAAGAAAAATATAAAAATTCACACCTCCGGCAGGACTCGAACTTGCGACGTCTGGCTTTGCCGGAGTCAACTTCGCCACGGAGGCCTCCTGGATGTGTTCGAATTTATTCATGCATTCCCTCAATTCTTAAACGCCTTGGGGCGTTTCTGCATGATAAAAAAACCTAGGTATGACTCCATAGCATACTTTTACAGCTAATTATACATTTAAACATATTAAAATAATTTCGCATTAAACAAAGTTGAACAGCAACTCATCACAAGTGATTACATTTTATTTAAACAGTGTTAAGAACTTAAGTGAGTCGATTCGTAATTACCTCTGTCTCAAATAAATCCCCAAAGTTTCACAGTAAATCAACAGAGCCTGAAATTATTTTTTGAGCCGGCAATAAGTCACGGAGACGGTTTTTGTTTTAATGAAACAACCAATTTGTCAAACGAATATGGTGAGAATAAAGGTTAAGACACCAATGTTACAGTGGAATAAAGACACAGGCAAGTATTTGTGTATAATTAAAAGATGCTTAATTATGATTCAGTTCTAAAAGAAAAAAAGGAATAAGTTTAGGATACTCCATGTGATATCAAGCAAATATTGCTATAGTGCCAATTCACAAAAATTATAAGTTTTTAAACTGTAAATATGAGAGGGACGGTACGAGTATGAGTACATAATTTGTAATATTTAATGTAAATTGGTGTCAATGATATAAAATGTAACATAAATTAAATCAATACAAAATAAATAAGGTACCTACACTAAAAGGCACAAAGTCGTAAGCCGACTCCAACGCGGAGTACTTTGCGTGCTTAGCCTTTGCCGCGGACTCCGCTGCCGAGCCAGCACAACCTGTAGTCTGCCTCAAATGGGATGCAGCGTAAGTGCTGACCTGACACAAGTCAAGTTGCATCCCATATAAGGCAGCGCCCTCTCTGCCACGGGACCAAGGTCAGCCCGTCAGGCCTTTTACCATCGGTGCGACTCAACCCTGGCGGTAATGTAAATACGAATACATATTTTATACAAATGAAACGGCAGACAGATACTACTGAATAGGATTGTTTCAAGGCTTGCCCGAAATCATAGATAACATCGACAAAGAATCTCCAGGGCCATACTCGTGGGAAAGAAAACGGAGAAAATTGGATGAATCAACTTAGCTTTCGCTGGGACAGTGTAATGATAATAATTTTACGAGAATATTGCTCCGCGCGAAGGAGGCTTTGAATTCCATAATAAGGTAGGCGCCCTGGTCTATTCATTTGTTTTTAACAAGAAATTACACAAAGTTATGCCCTCAGGTAAATTTACTGGGATAATATTCGCAAGCAAAATCTGAAATACCGGTCCAGATTATTCTTGGAAGTTCGCCAAACCCTTTTAATGACCTTGCAAAATACCTGCCGACAGCATGCAGCCAAATAAAAAAGGTACTTAATCTAGGAAATCCAATTTTCATACAAGGCTTGCAATAACATCTCTTTTACAGTGTAACTAGGTTCTATGTTACAATCTGTCTAACAGTGGAAAACAGGTGTAGAAAATTTGTCCTTTTTTAATTTACTATTTTATCAGTAACATGAATTTTGTTTCGTTCCATCTTCGAATAAAATATCAATATATTTGCTATGAATAAATAAATAACATAATGTTCAAACGATAATGGCAGCTTAGGCAGCTACTCCGTATAAGATGCTAGAACAGTTGTTTAGTGATATTATTTAATTTAATATAAATTCGCGCATGATTTTTTGTGCAAAAAAGTAATGGTGCATTTTATGAAAGTGTTTTTTTCTTCATTTAGTTAGACTTGCCTCTCGAGACCACACAAAAACATACCAAATTTAAATAAGTATTTGGTACTGTCTGGTGGGTGTCATCGTGCGCTTTTAATTAAAATTTTGTGGTTTTAATACCTACCCACCGCACTGTCTCTCCGCGAATTTTAATTTTGAAATTTCCATTCTGTATTGTTATTTAGTGGTTCCTGAATAAATTGTGTAGGTACTTATATTATTGTTTTGTATATGGGCTACAATTAAGCTGGTTTTTGGGATCAATTTATTATCAAATATTAATTAACTGAATATAATTAAAAATACAATTTACGCTAATTTGAGATTTACGCAAAAGTTAAGTAAAACCCACTACGCAGATCTAAGTAAAGGTGCTGGTATTCAGTATGTAAAGCGTTTCTCTGTTAGATCCGGTTGCATCAAACCGTCTGTTACCGTTAAAGTGTTCGTTAAATTTTATTGTATGGGAAGTTCCATAGACATCTGCTGCGTGACGATGATGTGTCTGTCAAATGTGGTTGATGCAACTGGCCCTTAATCTCAAAGAGTCTTAGTTAAAAGCGCTGTTATAGTAAATACTAATATTTTTCATGTCCATAAAATTAATTCGATCTGTGAAACTCCACTTCTTCACACACGTTGCCGATGGCATTTTGATTTGTCTCCAATTTACTTAACAAACACTCAACAGCCAACTTCATCCACGTTTCGAACTTGAACACCGAATTCAACGTGGTTCTACAGAAAATACAATAAAATAGAAGCAGTTGAAATACTTAAGTGTGTTGTACAATGACGTAATTTAGTATTTGCTTTTCTCGTATATATTTTATATGCACTCGAAAAGCTTAAAATTAGGTTTAACTTTTGAAATGACACACCTAAAAATTGCGCCTAATCCAAAATGTTGTCTTATAAGATCTTGCCTTAAACTTGCCATATTCCACTAGTCATTTAATGACGGCCAAAGGTCGTTGACAAGGAAAAGTTGTTTGGTTTATTGTAATAATTAGAAGCGAAAAATGAAATTAATTCAAAATTGTAACAAATTCCAAACGTAGAAGAATACTTTTTTTTACTTACTAAAATAAATCTTATTGTATAAAAATGTTTGCTATAACCTCGTAAGGCCCAATGTACATTACAATGTACATATTGTTGCAATCTAATTTGAATCTTTCATGCTCCAAATAAAGTAGAACTTCCATTGATACATTGATTCTTGAAACAAACGAAATTCGTACCAATTTACATACTAAACAAGGTTCAAATTCAAAATGGGAAAACTAACTATGGTGGGCCTTACGAGGTTTGCAAATATACAGGGAGAACTACGAGTGTATGCAATTTCGCTTTTTTGTAAAACACCATTAATACCACCGAACATAGAAATATTACATAAAGAATGATAGTTTCCATACAACTCATCCGCCAATAATGAAGCCAAAACACGATCGATGTGTGCGTGGAACGCTCCTGTTTTACGCTCACCCCACGCACATATGCATATAAAAACTGTTGCCAGAGAAAAATGATTTCCCTTGAAGTTGGGATTTTTACAAAGTCGTTGTACTTGGTCATAGTAAAATAATTTTATGGACATTGCTGTAAGTAAGATTATTTAAGTTTTTTTTCGTGTATTGGTGTGCAAATGGTTGAAATGAATAAGCCAATAAATTAAATCAGTCTTTTATTTTAAAAATACCTATACATATTAAGTACTTAAGGTAAGAAGCATGAAATCTTTTATATGAGACATTTTTTGCGCCCGCTGTCACTGTATCTTAGACATTTAAACAAATTACTGCATTGTTTTCTACACTAAATTTATAAGTGTGTTTTTTGATATTTGTAGGTATATAAATAATACAAATCTATACATTTAATTAGGAAATAGTTATTACAGTCTGTGTAGTTTAAAAAAATAATAAAAACAATTCTGCTTAATCGTGAAAAGGCACAGACAGGTAGACAAATTATCGCATTTATAATATTAGTAAGGATGATGAACGAGCATATGGACCACATCCATCAATTAACGTGACAGAAATCAGACTGTTGGTTGTATACATGTAGGTAGTCGTCATCAGATATATCGGAGGTTTTGGAGGCCAGTCAACCAAAAGACTTAGGACTTAGGACTTGAATTTTAACAAACATTTTGCTAACATTCTTATCTTTTCCCTTACAGATTGTGGGTTGGAAAGGGTTTAAAAACATAGTTTCAGAGAAACAAGATGTAAATTCAGAGGGTACAGAACAACACAAATTAGCATAAAGGCCCAGTCTATTAATTCCATCTTACCGAGCACGACTCTGGTGGGTAAACCAGTCTTAGAAATTCTCAAGTTACTCCTGAAGCCGCTATTTATTATACAATAATTACGTAACATTTTGTAGATATATGAATACCTAGACTTTTTCAACATACATCGATTTAGAGTGATTTTTCCCGATTGGGTTCAACACCGGTCCCCGTCCTCCCTTTTATACTTTTTAAGTTTATTGCGAACAAACAGACGGACATAGAGACAAATGTAGTGGAATCTTTGTTTCATAATATTATATGTTTGGAGCCCCTTTTGAAACTTAAGGTAGAGGCTTATATAACTTATATTAGATATGCCTATATTATGTAGTATGAATAGACACGGACGGAAGTTATCTTATAGTGGCACGACCCAAGTAACGCTAGCGATACGAATTACAAGTATTACAACCCCGAAGGCGTAAGTTGCGAGTTAAAATCACTGACTCGTATTTAGAGGTTTGAAAGTTTACATGTTGTATGTAGTCAGCGGCATAAAGAAGTGATGATTTCTGAACCTTGTCATATTAACGTCTTGTTTGAAATGTGATACGAAATTGTCAAACGATTAAAAGCGACAAGGTACAGAAATCATCACTTCTTTATGCCGGTGACTGTACTTAGTAGAAGTTTATAATAATTTAATACAAACTAATATTAAGGTTAAGACAGAGGGATGTGACGACCCCATTGCCGGTTGGTTTTACCAGTGCATTAGAAAATTTTTTTTTTTCTACCAACCGTGTGTATAGGCGATACGCTAAATAAGCGTACAGACGAAAAAATTGTCGCGTATTCCCACGGAAACGTACAAACGTGTCATGCTATTTCAGTCAGTCTCAGTATCAGACGTAGTGACTCTGTTTGAACTACCATGACAAATACGAACGTTTCCGGAAAAATACGAAGGAAACTCTTTTCCCACTACGTCTGCCGGCGTATTATGCTTCCAATTTTATCACTATATGGATAAAGCATCCGTCACGCTTAGCAAGTATGTCAGTGTGAGAGTGACAGATATCTTATCCACAAGGATTAAGTGATATCTAAAATTGGAAGCGCCGGCTGTAAGCGATTGTGACGTTAGATAGTTAATTAGTTACCCTGGAAATAATCCAAGGATCAAGGCGCATTCCAAGGCACGTAGTGCGCATACACTTCCTCCGTGTAGACAAGTCGCAAATCTGCCACGGTCCACACCAAGCGTATCATAGCTATATCTCTCTGATAGGTCTTCCTTATTAGTATGACAGAGCAGCAGCGTTTCGTTCACTGCAAAGCTTTAACGATTGTGGTTTTGGTTAGGCCAGGCCGGCAGTACTCGTCGAGTTGCGGCCACAGGTTATCGACTGAAATTATTATGATTCTCGCCAGGGTATAACGTAGCCAACTGCATAAACGCTCACGATAATATCTGTTTCGTAGCTATCTATCTCTATCGCCCTTGCGAATTGGCGTGACAGAGCCAGACTGCATTTCTGTCGGCATCTGGCGTCGACGATTGCCATTCGGCTACGCCGGCTGTACAGGGTACGCCGCAGGGTAGCCGAATGGCACAAACGCTCACGAAACGCTCATAGAGCGCGGCGTTTCGTTTTCGTTTCGCATAGCAGAAATGCCATTCGGCTACGGCACCAGTAGAGCAGCTACCATAACGATATTAGCGTAAGCGATTCTGATGTTGGCTTGGTAGGTAGCCAGCCGGCGTATTATGATTCCAATTTTATCATTTATCCACGTGGATAAAGCATCCGTCACGCTTTGGCAAGTATGTCAGTGTGAGAGTGACAGTTGTCTTATCCACGTGGACAAGTGATAAAATTGGAAGCATGATACGCCGGCAGGTAAAACTATTAGTAAAATTGTCAACCTTGGTTATAACTGTTATAAGTACCTATCTTCTAGTGGCACGATTGAACAACAAAACAAGTTTGTACACAAAAAAGGCAAATAATGACGCGCCCTCGAGTTCTGACGAAACTCCACAAACGAAGTTTTGGACTCAATTTGCATTTGAAGTAGAAATAAAAAATAGTCAATTGTGCACAAAGGCGATGACAGGAATTCGGGGGAGTTAACGAGATGGCAAATATTTAATAATCCCGGATTGGTGGAACGCAGAAATGTTCAGCAGTTCTTTCTCGAGATAAGTGGTTTTGGGGTTTTATTGACGGCGGAAAAATGGAATGCATTAATGTTTTTTGGACTCAAATATTTTTTGGAAGCATAGAAGAACAGCGAAGGGATTGTAGGGTTATTATTATTTAATTCCTACTACCTCATGTGTATTCGAAATAGGTAATACATCTAATAATAATAAAAAGATGTATGATTCGGATGAAAGTATCATTTCAATCTCGGACTCGGCAAATTGCCTAGACTGAAATGTGGCTACATTCTTGGCTAACAATCTTCTAAATCTACGATGTGGTTAGAATATTCTTTACACTACATACGGCGCTATAGGTATAACTACTGCAGTAGTGAGGTAATGAGCCCATTACGCAACTATGGCAACAATGGAAATGTACGATACACGTGCGAAAAGTGCCTTCGGTCGTGTTTTATTTGTCGTCAATTCGCCACTCGTTTTCTCCGCACTTGTATTTTTTTCCTGAATTCTATTATGTGAAGATACGTTCCGATAATGTAAGGTCATGAGTAGTGGCAAAGAGGATCGAGTATTATAGAGAGTTACTGTTAAAGTAAAATGTGTAATCACATCACAGTGCACAGACTGCCATCTCTCGACATAAGCTTAAAACTTTTGAACCTCAGTTTTGACAATTTGGCCCATATTGTTAGCTAGATACGTGTTTAAATGTCAAATATTAATATTAGCGCCATCTAGCCGTGCGTTCCCCAAAGGTGTAATGCCATCTTGGCCACCGTACCTTTTTCTCAAGGGCTTTGAGGTACGTTTTTTTTCTTAGACTTTATCCGTCTATACGGAGTTACATATGTCTTTGGTAGTGGCAAAGTGCTGAGAAACGCAAGGAAGAAGACCTTAAGATACGTAAAGTATTAATAATATAAAAAGTAACTTTTGGCAGTGTATAGCAGACATGTTTCTCGGAGGTGTAGCCAAAAATCACGGATTCCCATTTGCTACGACCCTGCCAACCTCTTTCGCTACACTGACCTTCATAACCAAATCAGGGAAATGTTTGTAAAAAGGCCAAGTCAGAACAACTAGGGAACAAATCAAATTATTTTATTGAATATTTTTGATTTGTTCTTTTTTTTCAAGTAGTCACACTACTATATATAAATTATACACTGAGAGAAATTCGCATTGTGAATTTAACAAGTTCGACTTGTTGCGGGTTTATCTGTTTGAAACAAAAATAATTTAGTAAATGGAATAAATCACAATATTGATGATACAAGTCGAATTTGTAGGAACAACAAGGTCAAACATGTTAAAAGATATCTGGTTGAATCAGCCAAACATACGTTTAAAACAATATGTGTCATGTTAATTTAACAAAATCGACTTGTTGATTCAAATAAAACATAAACTTGTAACAATTACAACCTGGTGTCATGTTAAATTAACAATATTGTTTGGTTATTTCAACAGTATATGTTGTTGAAATTACATTGCCTTACTTGTTGAATGCTACCTTGTTAAAAAAATATTACAGGTTGTTAAAACAAACAGTACATCTTGTTGAAACTACATTACCTAACTTGTTGAATGCTACCTTGTTAAAACAATTTTACAGGTTGTTAAAATAAACAGTACGTCTTGCTGAAACTACCTACCTGCTGACGCTACATTACCTAACTTGTTGAATGCTACGTTGTAAAAACAATATTACTACAGGTTGTTAAAATAAACAGACAATCATGTAGACAGAATAAGCTAAGCATGACAAACTAGTTGATTCTACATGATACTGTCACGTGACGACGCTTCTCGACTTTTCGACGTCGTCGTAAGATGGCGCACACACGAATCGCTCGCGCGCGGTGGGGTGGGCACGCCACGACAGTCTGCTTGCCGCTGTACTACAAGCTAGTACGAATTCGTCTTTCGCGACGTTCCTCATTTTATTTGTTTTGTAATACTAAATAAGGGATTAAAACTGTGTCTCTAAATAAAAATACACGTTTGTAATGATAACACATACAGTTTCGTCGCGAGTGTTAGTGCCGCGCTGGAATATCTACTCTGATAGGAATCCGGAAGAAAGCGGACTCGACGAAAATGACGAGATGGAGGAGCCGATGCCGCCAACATCTGGTGGTAGACGTCAGCGCCGTAAACAGCGAGATGTTCCTCTCGTAAGCGGCGACCGGAGGCAACTTCTCCAAGTGCACCGCGAGGTTCAACGAGAAGTCACGCGACGCGGAAGTGCTGGAGGCGTTCATCGACATAGCCGTATGGTGGCACGGCGCTGGTTCGGCACCTAGACATACGCCGTCGCGCGCCATGTATGGAGTGCAGCAATCACCGCACAAGATGCCCCGGAACAAAAAGGAGTCCGAAAAAGCTGAAGTGTTTATATGTAAAGTGCGTTCTCTAATAATATACGGCAAATAGGTAATTAGGTTAATTTAATTTTGTCCAGTTGAAAGTTGATTAATAAATGAAACCTTAAATGTTTGTTTTATTTTTCATATTTAATAATATATAAGTTTGTGTTTGTTCTATCTTTTCTGAGTTTTCTTTATTGTGTGTACTTATTTACAGTCAACTTGTATCTTTATCATATTATTGTTACATTACATGCATGTTGCAATCGCATTATGATTGTGCAACAATCATAATGTGAATGCAGCATGCATGTAATGTAACAATAATATGATAAAATTACAAGTTTACTGTAAATAGAACAAAGTAATAATGCGAATTCAACAAGTTGACTGTTGATAGAACAAGCACGTACTGTAACTACAACATGATAAAACAACAAGCTTATTATAGATTCAACAAGCTAAACTAACCAACATGGTAAGTAGCTTATTAAATCTACAAGTTACACTTAACGTAGAAACAACATGATACAGTATCATGTAAAAACAACATGATAAGTAGCTTGTTGAATCTACAAGTTACACTTAACGTAGAAACAACATGATAGAGTATCATGTAAAAATAACATGATAAGTAGCTTGTTGAATCTACAAGTTACACTTAACGTAGAAACAACATGATACCGTATCACGTAAAAACAACATGATAAGTAGCTTGTTGAATCTACAAGTTACACTTAACGTAGAAACAACTTGATACAGTATCATGTAAAAACAACATGATAAGTGGCTTATAGAATCAACAAGTTAGATTTCACGTTAAATTAAAATGACAAGTAACTTGTTGAGTTTACTAGTTACACTTAACTAAATCCAACTTGTTGTTTAAACCAAAGAGCACGTAGGCGCTATTTTAACCAAAAAACTTGTTGAATGAACATGAAAACTGGTTGTTTTTTCTCTCAGTGTAAAATTGAAATAGATATCATACACGAAAGAAAAAACGGCAAGGCCCACTGGTGGCCGAGGCGGGAATCGAACCCGGCTTCGATTTATAAGCCAAGTCAGAAGTAACCGAAACCGACGACAGTGTATGAGGAATCAAAATTTTCAGTGTATGGTAGCGACTCCTAAAATGTAACGGACAATTCAGAAAAAAAAATTACAATAGTTTTTTAGTGACAGAGAACAATTGAAGAGGGACATAAAACATTTTAACTTTGATAAAATAAGCAACACCCTAATGACACATCTCGGACACTGGCGATCAAATGTATAAAAGAGGCGCGTTCCTAGCACACATTCTAAGCTCGTGTAGGTGAACGCGTACTATGCCTGTATGAGTGAGAGATGACAGGTCGACTGTTCGCGTTTTTGACAGGCGGTAACTGTGGGCGAGAGGGGGTGGGCGTCACTCTCAGCGGGGAACGGGAGTGGCCTTACTGTACGATAGTACTCTTTATTATAAATACTGTGCTAATGAGGAACTATCCATATAGCTAAAATTATAATATTCGTCGTATTTTAGCATTTTTAAGTTCAAATCGGGTCGAAGATAAGTCTTATTTGCCCTAAACACACGATATATCATCCTCACTTCCGCACTTGTTGCCAGGCAGCGCCATATCCTCTCGAACGTGTTGTGGCGCTTACGTAAATGAAAATCTTGCTCGCGAGGCGAAAGGCACTCTTTCAATAAACAGTAGGGCGAACTTCACACAACTTTGGAGGAAATTGCATTTCTTTGGCATTGTGTAAGTGTGAAAATGTTTAGTAGCCTATGAGGAATGTGAGGAAGTTACTTTTGTGGTGTGATGCAAGTGCTTTTTTTATAAATAAATATTATTGCACATTGTTATACAGAATGACTATTATGCTCCACGGTTGCCGCAAGAAGGCTTGTGTTGTGGTTATACTTAAGTAAATACATATACAACATCCATGACTCAGGAAAAAAAATCTATACTCATTACATAAATAAATGCCCTTACCATATTCAAACCTAAATAGGACCATCGGCTTAGCAGGCAGTTTCTTTATCCAGTAATACAGATAGGTCCATATTGGCTCATATCAATTCATTTCTCATGAAATTTTTGGAAATACCGATTTGTGATTCGTATGATCATTTGTCATAATTTTATTTCTCATAATTTTGTTTCGTTAGTATTTTTACTACTACTGGCATTGTTCATAGTAATCATTAGTCTGAATTTTATTATTTATAATGTCAATGCAAATTTTTGATCAATATTCATAAACTATAATTATTTGTACTTATATTTTTGAGGATAGGTAGTAATTATGCGCTTAAAAGTGTTGAATTATTTTGATAATACTTTTGCGTTGTGTTTTAATTTAATCGAACCTAACCTACTTTTCTGGTAGCGGTTGGATTACGTAAAGATCACAGTTCAAACCTAACCTAACCCACTTTTCTATTAGGAGTTGGATTATGTGAAGATCGCAGTTCTAACCTAACCTAACCAACTTTTCTTGTAGCACTCAATTTAGGTGATATATATAGATGATAAATGATATAACACTCAATCGTTATGTTCAGAAAGAATATAAACATTTTAATTAGTAAAATATGCATTATATTAGTTAATTAATATTAGTATGTCGGAGAATGACCAAAATGTGGTTTAAGATACGTTTTATGACGCTATATTTGACAAATAGAGCAAACAAGGGTTTTACAACTTTGTACAACCTGGCTGGTATTCGACTGAGTTCTGCCAAAACGTCAGAGAGGACGCTACTGTCTAAAAGAACAGAATCGAAAAACAGATGATGAACAGATGATTGGAGAATGATGAATCGATCTGCAGTGGAAATGGTTGAGGAGTGCTGGCGTTGTTGGAGATTCATCGGTCTAATCCGGCAGTTTGCTCGAAATAATAGGCGGAATTTATTATTTGATGTAATTCAATGTGTAATCGGTTTTGTGCAGTAAATTCTGTGAAATGGACATGGTATTTCATTGAAAGCTCTCATAAACAACTACAACGGGTCCTGACAACGGTTCTGGTATGATACGCCCACGATCCGACATCAGAAGCTGGGCCGAACAACTGGAATTCGCTACGGAATTCCTCCTTGTAGCTAAGATTTGGCAAATACCTAACGATGGCCTGAAATCGGAAAGAAAGCTGGTATTCCTAAAGTCAAGTCAAGAGTTTTTATGCTGAAGATAATGAAGCCCATGATGGTGCTGGTGACAAATACGGAAACGTTATGATGAAAAATACCCACTTGACGTCTGACAGTTGACGTGAAAATTTTATGAATTGTGATTTATTGTGATTGTAATTAATTTCTGTTGTGCTAATTTATTTGATGTTATGTACCTAATGTCAATATTTTTGTATTGTAAAATCTGTATCTAGAGAACGTAAAAAAATCTTATACCGCACCATGAACTAGGAAGTTTCTGAGAGACGGGAGACGGGAGCTCTCCGAGTTTGTTTACAGTAAGATGTAACGAGGTAAACTGCTTCACTGCTACTGGAATCTACGGCCAGCCTGCCTGTGTAAGTTGCTTTTATTCTGATCTGTACTGACAAAGTATACTCAAGGCTAGCACTATGGGTTTTGAGTAGTAAAAT